>NC_057800.1:208647904-208652822 GCF_018294505.1 Triticum aestivum | reverse complement strand
TCTTAGCTGCAGCTCAATGCTCGCCTAAGTTTAAAAAATCCTATCGAGTGGTGAGTAGCCCTCCCACTCGGGTGCTTAGCTGCAGCCCAGTGCTCACCCAAGTTTGAAAAAATCCTACCGAGTGGTGAGCAACCCTCCCACTCGAGGGCTTAGCTGCAGTCAAGTACTCTCCTAAGTTTAAAAAATCCTACCGAGTGGTGAGCAACCCTTCCACTCGGAGGCTTAGCTGCAATCCAGTACTCGCCTAAGTATAAAAACATGCTCCATTCTTATCTGCAAGGACGAACAGGCGTAGGTCGACCACGATCTGTCCTCGGAGCTTCGACACAAATACAATGTCCATTCCATCCTTATCCGCAAGGACGACGAGGCGTAGGTCGACCACGATCTGTCCTCGGACCTTTGACACAAATACAATGTCCACTTCATCCTTATCCGCAAGGACGACGTGGCGTAGGTCGACCGCGATCTGTCCTCGGAGCTTCGACACAAATACAATGTCTGCTCCATCCTTATCCTCAAGGATGGCGAGGCGCAGGTCGACCGCGGTCTGTCCTTAGAGCTTTGACACAAATTCAACACCGGCTTCATATCGATCCTCGAGGATGACGAGGTGCAGGTGGACTGATTAGCTTCTCCTCAGAGCTGCATTACAAGTACAAAGACTATTCTGAGTGAAGAAATAATTTCCACTCGAAGGCAAACACAGGCATATTCAGAAGATAAACCAAGTTCAGATAAATCCTAAAGTTCCAGAACACAGATAAAAGTACTCGGGCATCATGCCCGAAGGAGTTTAACGGTTACAAAATCACTCGGTATTCCGAGGCAAATTTAAGGCAAGGCATAAAGTATGTTCACTCCGCAGGAGGAGGCTTGCAGGCTCGACAAACTTGTCCAGATAAACTCCGTTAGCAATCCGAGTGGCAACATCAATTAAGGTTTCCATGAAGGATCGGAAGTCATGCCTTTTGGTGTTGGCAACCTTGATCGCTGCCAGCTTCTCTTCTCGAGCTTCTTTGCAGTGGACACGAACGAGCGACAAAGCCACGTCAGCACCGCATCGGGCAGAAGACTTCTTCCATTCTTGCACTTGACCAGGGACCTCATTGAGTCGAGTCATCAGGGACTCAAGGTCATTTGAAGTGTCGCCCTTGGCCAGAGTGTTGTATCGATGTGCGACACCGCCACCTTCAGACGAGCAAGATAGCTCATAACGCTGGCAACACGGGATTCCAGTCGGAGCACGTTCATGGCAGCCTCATCACCGACAGGAGAAAGGGTGGGGTCCAAGCCTGTCTCGATCCGTCTAGTTTCTTCTTCAAAGTTTTGGCAGAATTCTGCAGATTCAAGGAGTTAATGAGTCGACCGGTTCAGGGTGACTTGCAAACAGTAAATTAGTCAGACAAAGGAAAATACCTTCGAGCATAAGGAAGAGCTTCTTTGTAATGCCCCGAGACCGATGCGCCAGGTGTCTTCCAGTTATTCGATGTTGTTGCCTTGTCTTTGCTTGCGTTTCATGCATTACATATCATGTCAACATGTGCATTGCATCATCATGTTTTAAAACTTGCATTCGTCCGGGTTCTCCGAGTTCTCTCCGTTGTCCATTCTGAGCCCAACCACACTTGCACGCGCCCGCGGCATGTCCGAAATAGTATTTTATAACTGGCCGGAAAATGTTCTCGGAATGGGATGAGAGTTGACGTGTGGTCTTATTGTAGTGTAGATAGACCACCTGTCAAGTTTCATCGCATTCGGAGTCCGTTTGACACCCCAACGGATAAATATAGCGGCAATAGTAGCCGATCTAACGTCGGACGTTTTCGGTCTACGGAAACAGTCGTCGGGCCTCCCTCTCTTCTCTTCTCCCAGCACGAGACCGTCTACACAGCCCACTACCTACCACCAGGTCCAACCTAACCTCTCTCGTCAGCCCAAGGCGCTCCTCGCGCGCGCGTCCGAAAATTGTCCCGAACCCGACCCGAGCAGTCGTCACCGTCATGTCCGGATCATCTCCAAACATCCCTGAAACATCCCAGTTTCTCTATTTAACCTCCCTAGTCTATTTTTCTCAACCGTCCGATTTTGATCTTAGGGGCAAGATAACCCCTAACCAAATCCTCATGCTATATAAACAGATAACCCTAGCCTAGCCTCCTGTCCCATCCATCCTTTCCCATCGCGCCGCCGCTAGCCCACCTGGTCTACTCCTCGTCTTCCTCACTGAGCCAACCACCATCCGACCGCCTCCCGTGGTTTCCGCGCCACCAATAATCCCCAGCAGATCGCAGCCTCCGCCTTCCCGCTTCACTCGCAGTCAACAAGCTCCTCCTGAGCAAGGGCTTCTGCCTCCTGTCGTCCTAGAGAAGAGGACCTTCGCTTGCAGCCCCTCCCGTGCTCTCCTCCTGCAGCTCACCACCGGAGTTCGCCGCCACCGGAGCGCCAGGCCAGGACTCCCTCGCCTTTTCCCTTTCCTTCTTCCCTCTGTTTCCATCCCCATCATCTCATCTCCCTCTTCCTCCGCGTCTTCTCGCAGGGACCGAAAGGAGTCAGCCTTGGCCTCGTCACCGCGCCGCTCCGGCGACCAAGTCCCCACGACCCACGACGCGCCCAACCCGCAACCGCAATGATCCATCCATCTAGCTCTAGCGAGGCCCCTTCTGCCGTGCCTCGATCTCCTCCAAGACTGGCAAGTTCCGCCGTCTGCCGTGGCGTGGAGCTCGTCGGCGTCGTCCTTGTGCCGTCCTAGTCTAGTCGCCGTTTGCCTCCTCGCCGCCCGGATCCGGCCGTCTCCGCGTCGTCCGCGCCCCTGCCTCGCCAAGGATGCGCCTCCCTGTTGCCGGAGCCCCAGAACCCTCCTGCAAGTTGTCGCCGTTGCTACTTTGCTTTAGGTCGATCAAAAGAGGACGCTCGCGCCCCTGCCTCGCCTCGGTTCTCGCCGGGTCGTTGTCTCACCGCCCGAGCAGCGCCCACTCCTCTACTTCGGGTCCCGGCGTCCCCAGCTCGCCAGCAGCGTCGCCCCGCAGCCCTGCCTGCGCCCAAGTCTCCACCGCCAATTTCCTTGCTCGCACGCCAAGTTCCTGCTCGCCTCCGCCTGGATCCGCTCCTCCTCGCCTGGTCCTCGTTGCCGGGAGCTGCGCCATGGCCGCCCCGCCATCTTCAGTGTCGCGCCGCCGCTCCCTGCATCAGCTCCGCTGCAGCCGCGTCGCCTGTCCATGTCCTCTGCTTTGAGCGACAGAACGAAGCCGCCCGTGCCTGTTGACCTCGCTGGTCGAGCGTGGGACCTCCAAGGTCCAGCCTGCGTCCAGCTGCTTCTTCGCTTCCGGCCCGAGAGCCCGATGTGAGCAGGCACCCAAACCCCCTGTGCACTGTTGGGCCAGCAGTTTCAGCCCGTTGGTGTTTTTTCCTTGCCTGCGAATTTGTCTTTTATTCCAGAGAACGCCGTTTTATAGAAAAGTCCCTAGAGTTCATGCATTTAATATCTCACAAACCGTGCATCGGATTAAAATGCTTTAAATGTGTAAAGTGCTTAGAATTTCATCTAGTTTCATATTTTCCAACTCCCATCCATGTTTAAGATGTTTAAACTTGCTCTTTGCATTACTTTGCTTAAATACCACGTTAAAATGATTTAATTCATAACTTTTTAACCATAACTTGGTTTGTAACAAACTTTATGTGTAAATGGGGTGGAAAAATGCCTAGTTTAACATGGTGGCATCACTTTGCATGATTAACAACTATAAAATATGGTTTAGGGAAGAACAGTACCAAACCTAATATATGCATATGGGGATTTACCGGAATTGTTGTTCGTTGCTTCCGGCCTCATTTAAACTTGACTAGATAGGTAGTTTTACTTTGCTTCACCCTCTTGCCATGTTTAACAACATTTTATATTGTTGGGTACATAAACGAGATCGAACTAAATAACTTGATGTGGTGTTTCGTCAATATGCAACCCGTTGCATATTGAGCCCCACTTAATTTGTAGGGTTGTTTGTGCACTTTACCATGCCATGCTTCATTAAACCGGACATGCATCATACTTGATTGTGCATCATGCCATGTTGTTGTAGTGGTTGTTTACTATGTTGTTTGTTTCTTTCCGGTGTTGCTTCCTCGGGTTAGTTCCGATAACGTCGCGTTTTTGAGGATTCGTTTCGACTAGGACCGTTTGACTTCTTCATGGACTCGTTCTTCTTCCTTGGGGGATCTCAGGCAAGATGATCATACCCTCGAAATCACTTCTATCTTTGCTTGCTAGATGCTCGCTCTTTTGCTATGCCTATGCTGCGATACCTACCACTTGCTTATCATGCCTCCCATATTGTTGAACCAAGCCTCTAACCCACATGGTCCTAGCAAACCGTTGATTGGCTATGTTACCGCTTTGCTTAGCCCCTCTTATAGCGTTGTTAGTTGCAGGTGAAGATGAAGTTGTTACTTGTTTGGAACATGGAGATGTTGTTCCTTGTTGGAACATGTTTACTTGTTGGGATATCACAATAACTCTTATTTAATTAATGCATCTATATACTTGGTAAAGGGTGGAAGGCTCGGCCTTTTGCCTGGTGTTTTGTTCCACTCTTGCCGCCCTAGTTTCCATCATATCGGTGTTATGTTCCCGGATTTTGCGTTCCTTATGCGGTTGGGCTATTATGGGAACCCCTTGACAGTTCGCCTTGGATAAAACTCCTCCAGCAATGCCCAACATTGGTTTTACCATTCACCACCTAGCCTCTTTTTCCCTTGGGTTTCGCGGACTCAAGGGTCATCTTTATTTTAACCCCCCCCCCCCCGGGGCCAGTGCTCCTCTGAGTGTTGGTCCAAACTAGAGCCCTGTGCAGTGCCCCCTCGGGGAAACTCGAGGTTTGGTTTTAGTTGTATGGAGCGCTCATCTGAGTGTGCCCTG
>NC_057800.1:208637547-208647894 GCF_018294505.1 Triticum aestivum | reverse complement strand
TTGCTACTTTGCTTCAGGTCGATCAAAAGAGGACGCTCGCGCCCCTGCCTCTCCTTGGTTCTCGCCGGGTCGCCGTCTCACCGCCGGAGCAGCACGCACTCCTCTACTTCGGGTCCCGGCGTCCCCAGCTCGCCAGCAGCGTCACCCCGCAGCCCTGCCTGCGCCCAAGTCTCCGCCGCCAAGTTCCTTGCTCGCCCGCCAAGTTCCTGGTCGCCTCCGCCTGGATCCGCTCCTCCTCGCCTGGTCCTCGTCGCCGGGAGCTGCGCCATGGCCGCCCCGCCATCTTAAGTGTCGCGCCGCCGCTCCCTGCATCAGCTCCGCTGCAGCCGCGTCGCCTGTTCATGTCCTCTGCTTCGAGCGACAGAACGAAGCCGCCCGTGCCTGTTGACCTCGCTGGTCGAGCGTGGGACCTCCAAGGTCCAGCCTGCGTCCAGCCGCTTCTTCACTTCCGGCCCGAGAGCCCGATGTGAGCAGCCACCCAAACCCCCTGTGCACTGTTGGGCCAGCAGTTTCAGCCCATTGGTGTTTTTTTCCTTGCCTGCGAATTTGTCTTTTATTCCAGAGAACGCCGTTTTATAGAAAAGTCCCTAGAGTTCATGCATTTAATATCTCACAAACCGTGCATCAGATTAAAATGCTTTAAATGTGTAAAGTGCTTAGAATTTCATCTAGTTTCATATTTTCCAACTCCCATCCATGTTTAAGATGTTTAAACTTGCTCTTTGCATTACTTTGCTTAAATACCACGTTAAAATGATTTAATTCATAACTTTTTAACCGTAACTCGGTTTGTAACAAACTTTATGTGTAAATGGGGTGGAAAAATGCCTAGTTTAACATGGTGGCATCACTTTGCATGATTAACAACTATAAAATATGGTTTAGGGAAGAACAGTTCCAAACCTAATATATGCATATGGGGATTTACCAGAATTGTTGTTCGTTGCTTCCGGCCTCATTTAAACTTGACTAGATAGGTAGTTTTACTTTGCTTCACCCTCTTGCCATGTTTAACAACATTTTATATTGTTGGGTACATAAACGAGATCGAACTAAATAACTTGATGTGGTGCTTCGTCAATATGCAACCCGTTGCATATTGAGCCCCACTTAATTTGTAGGGTTGTTTGTGCACTTTACCATGCCATGCTTCATTAAACCGGACATGCATCATACTTGATTGTGCATCATGCCATGTTGTTGTAGTGGTTGTTTACTATGTTGTTTGTTTCTTTCCGGTGTTGCTTCCTCGGGTTAGTTCCGATAACGTCGCGTTTTTGAGGATTCGTTTCGACTACGACCGTTTGACTTCTTCATGGACTCGTTCTTCTTCCTTGCGGGATCTCAGGCAAGATGATCATACCCTCGAAATCACTTCTATCTTTGCTTGCTAGATGCTCGCTATTTTGCTATGCCTATGCTGCGATACCTACCACTTGCTTATCATGCCTCCCATATTGTTGAACCAAGCCTCTAACCCACCTGGTCCTAGCAAACCGTTGATTGGCTATGTTACCGCTTTGCTTAGCCCCTCTTATAGCGTTGTTAGTTGCAGGTGAAGATGAAGTTGTTCCTTGTTTGGAACATGGAGATGTTGTTCCTTGTTGGAACATGTTTACTTGTTGGGATATCACAATAACTCTTATTTAATTAATGCATCTATATACTTGGTAAAGGGTGGAAGGCTCGGCCTTTTGCCTGGTGTTTTGTTTCACTCTTGCCGCCCTAGTTTCCATCATATCGGTGTTATGTTCCCGGATTTTGCGTTCCTTATGCGGTTGGGCTATTATGGGAACCCCTTGACAGTTCGCCTTGGATAAAACTCCTCCAGCAATGCCCAACATTGGTTTTACCATTCGCCACCTAGCCTCTTTTTCCCTTGGGTTTCGCGGACTCAAGGGTCATCTTTATTTTAACCCCCCCGGGGCCAGTGCTCCTCTGAGTGTTGGTCCAAACTAGAGCCCTGTGCAGTGCCCCCTCGGGGAAACTCAAGGTTTGGTTTTAGTTGTATGGAGCGCTCATCTGAGTGTGCCCTGAGAACGAGATATGTGCAGCTCCTATCGGGATTTGTCGGCACATTCAGGCGGTGTTGCTGGATTTGTTTTAACTTGTCGAAGTTGTCTTGTAGAACCGGGATACCGAGTTTGATCAGAATGTCTCGGGAGAAGGTATATCCTTTGTTGACCATGAGAGCTTGTCATGGGCTAAGTTGGGACTCCCCTGCAGGGATTTGAACTTTCGAAAGCTGTGCCCACGGTTATGGGCAGATGGGAATTTGTTAATGTCTGGTTGTAGAAAACCTGAAGTTTACCTAAATTAAAATACATCAACCGCGTGTGTAACCGTGATGGTCTCTTTCCGGCGTAGTCCGGGAAGTGAACACGGTGTTGGAGTTATGCTTGACGTAGGTTGTTCTAGGATCACTTCTTGATCATACTTTTATTGACCGTACTTTGCCTTCTCTTCTCGCTCTCATTTGCGTATGTTAGCCATCATATATGCTAGTCGCTTGCTGCAGCTCCACCTCATACCTTTTACCTTACCCATAAGCTTAAATAGTCTTGATCGCGAGGGTGTGAGATTGCTGAGTCCCCGTGACTCACAAATACTTCCAAAACCAGCTTGTAGGTGCCGATGAGACCGTGTAGATGACGCAACCAAGCTCAGGAGGTGCTCGATGAAGATCTTGTCCTTTGTGTTGTTTCATTCTAGTTGATCAGTAGTGGAGCCCAGTTGGGGTCGATCGAGGACCTTGTCGCATTTGGGGTTCTTCTTTTATTTTGGTTCCGTAGTCGGACCTTGATTGTATCTGGTTGATGTAATGCTTTATTCATGTAATTGTGTGAAGTGGCGATTGTAAGCCAACTATGTATCTTTTCCCCTATTGTATTACATGGGTTGTTTCCGAAGATTACCTCACTTGCGACATTGCTTTCTATGCGGTTATGCCTCTAAGTCGTGCTTCGACATGTGGGAGATATAGCCGCATCGAGGGCGTTATAAGTTGGTAATCAGAGCCTTCCCCGACCTTAGGAGCCCCACTGTTTGATCGAATTAGCTGACGAGTTGAGTCTAGAAAAAAATGTTTTGAGTCTTTTAGGAATTATATATCGGAGAGTTAGGAATTCTTTTTACTCCCCGGTCCCTTCATCGCTCTGGTAAGGCATCCTGACGTAGAGTTTTGACTCTTCTCTTCTCAAATTTCACTAAAAAAAATTTAGGATCACGCGGGTATCTTGGAATCGTTCCGATCGATTTGTGACGAGAACATTGTTCTTGGTGCCTCCTGTCATTTAGGGGTTGTGGCAGTGTCCCGAAGAGTTGAGCTCCGAGGTGTTGTTGTCACAATTTTATCGTTGCAGTTCTGGAATACCTGATTTTAGTTTCGCCGACATCGAAAATCTCTTTTATGCAGTTGTTGGTGAGATAACCTCGACGCCACCCAGTACTGGGGCGGGAGTTCGGGAGTATTGCCATAACTCGTATAACGGATGCTTTTCGAAGGTTGAGGTAAACAATTTCCGAAGGTTTCTTGGTTATGTGTTGAAGGATGGATACAGCTGGATGTAGGATTGGCTAGTTTTGGGTGAGATATTATGCTTCCCCTGTATCCCCAACACCTGATTGCATAACCAGAAAGGTTCGGGAGTTTCATAGGTGGGAATTCAAGTAGCTTGTAGGATATCTTTCCGACAGATGTATGATACGAAATTGGGGTTCGACGTCTAGTGGTCCGCCTATTCACGGTTGGTTTTATAGTGGTTTCGTTGTGTCTTAAAGAGTCCTTGGCTATGCCGACTCGGGGATGCTTCGTATGTCATGTGCACTGCCTTGTACATGATGGTGCTGTACGATCGAGCCCTTGTAGGCCCCGCCACGAAAACTTCGGACGAAATCTCTATCATATGTTTGTTCCGGCTTATTCTGCAAGCCAATCCTTTGTTTTGCTTTTGAGTTGTGGTATTCGAGTTGCTTCAATTTCAAATGTTGATTCCATACCTTCCCCCAAATGATGTTCTCATACTTCGATGTGAATACTAATCCTTCTCGATCATCGAGTTTGTCATTTCAATTTCTTGTCAACCGGTGTGCTTCTCTTCAAGTGGATCCGATCATTTCAACATCCACAAGATCCAATCTCAGTTTTTCATCAACGTTGTTTGTTTCATCCGTCTCCAAGTTGCCTTTGTTTTTCCCGCCCACCCACCCTTTTTCTTCAAGGTATCTGATATCTTAATAAAAGCATCCTTTTATTCTTGTGAAGTCTCTCCATCCTTTTCCGTCAATGTTCTTATCCAGTGATTCTAATGAAGATACTAACGGAGCCACAAGTTCATCATTATTTGCTCTTTTTCTTCTCCGGTGGAACCAATTCAAGCTTTTGGTGTTGATCATATCCCTTTTCCCTCGTTTCTAATGCTTTCTCATGCCGGTGCACCTCGTAATCATCCACTTCTCTCTATTCAATTGTTCCGGAGTGCTCAAGATATCTCGAAGATTCGTGTTTCCACTCTGCATTCGTTCAAACTCTTTCGAGGATGTTATCTCTTTCAAGTCATTTAATTCAACTGGTGCAATCTCTCCTTCAAATTGTTCAACGGTGTATCTTTTGAGTGGGCCCTAACCCACAGGTCTTTTCCCCAGGATCTTACCTGACTCTTCTAATTTTCGGAGTTATTCTCATATTCATCTCAAAGTTTGACGTAAGAATGATTTATCATCAGTCAAATGCCTTTCTCCAAGATCGGTTAAATTCTTTTCATTGTTGGCTCGACCTTTTCCATTCTTCATTCTGGAGTGCCTCAACAATTCTTGGTGGTGTTTCTCGTCGTCTTTCTCGGATTTTGAAGACCGAAGAAGAGTTTTTCTTTCATATCTTATCTGTTCTCTCAGAGATTCATGATTCTAGCTTGTTGCCATCCTCTCATAATTGTTTTTGATTGTGAGAATTCTTTTCACCTATCCGGAGCAATTCAGGATTCTGTTCAGTTTGATTATCTGGAGCCCATCATTTGAGATTTATTCATTCTCGGCTTTCATCTATGGTTCTCCAAATCTTACCGGTGCATCGTTCAAGTGATCTCTAATCAGTTCGTGATCCCTTCGTTCTCATGTGTCTAGTTTGTCTCAAGCGCCTTTGTTCATTTGCTAATTCTTACAGGTGATTCACCCCTACTTCGATCATTTTCAATTCTTACGGTGGTCCATTCAAGAGTTCTCTTCCTTGGTCACCATATCAATTTATTCGTTGTTTCAACCCTTCCGGTGGTTCATTCAATACCTTCTCAAGTTTGTGCTATATCTATCTTAATCCTTTCTACGAGAATAAGTAGTATGTCAAAATCCATTGCTTGTCATCAATTTGAATTGGTGAAGGATAAGCATAATGTAATTCTTATTATTGTTTCATCCAAGTGATTTAATTCCTTATTCCGGAGGTTCATCAAAATTCTTGATTTCGGTTGTTTCATCTTTTCTTTTCCGGAGTTCCAAGTCTTTCTGCATTATATCATCACGAAGCTCCATCTGAATCATCGCAAGGCTTCACCTTATATTCTCAACTTCTCTTTCTTTTCATTATCCTTTTGTTACCGGAGTTCTTCATCAAGGTTCTACATGATGGTTCATCGAGAATTTAATTCCTTCTCGAAGTGTTCATCAAGATTCTTTTCAGAGGAGTTCAAGCATTCTTCATCTTGCAATCCGGAGTGCAATTCTTTCTTCTGTATCATTGGAGGTGGTATTAAGTCATTCTTGATCATTTGAGTTCATACTTCATGATTCACATATTGTTAAGAATGAGATATTTTAAATCCATCAATCTCGTCATTTGAGTTATCTTGGGTTATATTTCACCTAAAGCTTTCCCTAAGGATTTTGCTATTAATGGTGATAATATATGATCCAAGTTCTTCATCTATCCTCCCGGTGAAATAATTTTCTCGCCTCCTTGGTCATATCAATCCAATTCTTTTCCCGTGAGTGGCAGTTTGTCACCTCATAATTTGACACGTATTCCATGAGACCATATCAAGCTTATTCTTTTCGTTGTTGGTTTCCAAAAACTCCGTTCGACCCTTCTCCTAAGGATGCCTTCTCAAGCTCTTTTTGGCAGAAGTTGGCATTTTCTCCTCATTTCTCCTATTTGAATTATCTATATTCTATTCTTTCGTTCCGGAGGCATTGTGATGTTGATCTTCTCAACCCATCATCTCGTTTGTCAAAGATCATGTTCTTTTCATGATTGTCCATTTAACCGGAGTGTCGTGCCCTCTTTTCAAGTTCTATCACCTTATCAAGTTCTTATTCAATTCCTTTCTTTTCAAACGGAGTGCTGTCAACTTTGTTCATCTCCGTTGTATTCTTTCTTTCAATGTGTTCAACCTCTCAAGGTTCTTTGGTTTCACTAGTTTTTCAAAGGAGCAACTTAGTTTTACCTCTTCTCTTTCTCTTCCGTTGTCCCTCCGGTGCCATTCTAGATCTCGGGACGAGATCCTCTCGTAGTGGTGGAGTGTTGTAACGTCCCGAGACCGATGCGCCAGGTGTCTTCCAGTTATTTGATGTTGTTGCCTTGTCTTTGCTTGCGTGTCATGCATTGCATATCATGTCATCATGTGCATTGCATCATCATGTTTTAAAACTTGCATTCGTCCGGGTTCTCCGAGTTCTCTCCGTTGTCCATTCTGAGCCCAACCACACTTGCACGCGCCCGCGGCATGTCCAAAATAGTATTTTATAAGTGGCCGGAAAATGTTCTCGGAATGGGATGAGAGTTGACGTGTGGTCTTATTGTAGTGTAGATAGACCGCCTGTCAAGTTTCATCACATTCGGAGTCCGTTTGACGCCCCAACGGATAAATATAGCGGCAATAGTAGCCAGTCTAACGTCGGACATTTTCGGTCTCCGGAAACAGTCGCCGGGCCTCCCTCTCTTCTCTTCTCTCAGCTCGAGACCGTCTACACAGCCCACTACCTACCACCAGGTCCAACCTAACCTCTCTCATCAGCCCGCGGCCCTACTCGCGCGTGCGTCCGAAAATTGTCCCGGATCCGACCCGAGCAGTCGCCACCGTCGTGTCCGGATCATCTCCAAACATCCCTGAAACATCCCCAGTTTATCTATTTAACCTCCCTAGTCTATTTTTCTCAACTGTCCGATTTTGATCTTAGGGGCAAGATAACCCCTAACCAAATCCTATATAAACAGATAACCCTAGCCTAGCCTCCTATCCCATCCATCCTTTCCCATCGCGCCGCCGCTAGCCCACCTGGTCTACTCCTCATCTTCCTCACCGAGCCAACCACCATCCGACCGCCTCCCGTGATTTCCGCGCCACCAACAATCCCCAGCAGATCGCAGCCTCCGCCTTCCCGCTTCACTCGCAGTCAACAAGCTCCTCCTGAGCAAGGGCTTCTGCCTCCTGTCGTCCCAGAGAAGAGGACCTTCTCTTGGAGCCCCTCCCGTGCTCTCCTCCTGCAGCTCACCGCCGGAGTTCGCCGCCACCGGAGTGCCAGGCCAGGACTCCCTCGCCCTTTCCTTTTCCTTCTTCCCTCTGTTTCCATCCCCATCATCTCATCTCCCTCTTCCTCTGCGTCTTCTCGCAGGGACCGAAAGGAGTCAGCCTTGGCCTCGTCACCGCGCCGCTCCGGCGACCAAGTCCCCACGACCCACGGCGCGTCCAACCCGCAACCACAACGATCCATCCATCTAGCTCTAGCAAGGCCCCTCCTGCCGTGCCTCGATCTCCTCCAAGACTGGCAAGTTCCGCCATCTGCCATGGCGTGGAGCTCGTCGGCGTCGTCCTTGTGCCGTCCTAGTCCAGTCGTCGTTTGCCTCCTCGCCGCCCGGATCCGGCCGTCTCCGCGTCATCCGCGCCCCTGCCTCGCCAAGGATGCGCCTCCCTGTTGCCGGAGCCCCACGAACCCTCCTGCAAGCTGTCGTCATTGCTACTTTGCTTCAGGTCGATCAAAAGAGGACGCTCGCGCCCCTGCCTCTCCTTGGTTCTCGCCGGGTCGCCGTCTCACCGCCGGAGCAGCACGCACTCCTCTACTTCGGGTCCCGGCGTCCCCAGCTCGCCAGCAGCGTCACCCCGCAGCCCTGCCTGCGCCCAAGTCTCCGCCGCCAAGTTCCTTGCTCGCCCGCCAAGTTCCTGGTCGCCTCCGCCTGGATCCGCTCCTCCTCGCCTGGTCCTCGTCGCCGGGAGCTGCGCCATGGCCGCCCCGCCATCTTAAGTGTCGCGCCGCCGCTCCCTGCATCAGCTCCGCTGCAGCCGCGTCGCCTGTTCATGTCCTCTGCTTCGAGCGACAGAACGAAGCCGCCCGTGCCTGTTGACCTCGCTGGTCGAGCGTGGGACCTCCAAGGTCCAGCCTGCGTCCAGCCGCTTCTTCACTTCCGGCCCGAGAGCCCGATGTGAGCAGCCACCCAAACCCCCTGTGCACTGTTGGGCCAGCAGTTTCAGCCCATTGGTGTTTTTTTCCTTGCCTGCGAATTTGTCTTTTATTCCAGAGAACGCCGTTTTATAGAAAAGTCCCTAGAGTTCATGCATTTAATATCTCACAAACCGTGCATCAGATTAAAATGCTTTAAATGTGTAAAGTGCTTAGAATTTCATCTAGTTTCATATTTTCCAACTCCCATCCATGTTTAAGATGTTTAAACTTGCTCTTTGCATTACTTTGCTTAAATACCACGTTAAAATGATTTAATTCATAACTTTTTAACCGTAACTCGGTTTGTAACAAACTTTATGTGTAAATGGGGTGGAAAAATGCCTAGTTTAACATGGTGGCATCACTTTGCATGATTAACAACTATAAAATATGGTTTAGGGAAGAACAGTTCCAAACCTAATATATGCATATGGGGATTTACCAGAATTGTTGTTCGTTGCTTCCGGCCTCATTTAAACTTGACTAGATAGGTAGTTTTACTTTGCTTCACCCTCTTGCCATGTTTAACAACATTTTATATTGTTGGGTACATAAACGAGATCGAACTAAATAACTTGATGTGGTGCTTCGTCAATATGCAACCCGTTGCATATTGAGCCCCACTTAATTTGTAGGGTTGTTTGTGCACTTTACCATGCCATGCTTCATTAAACCGGACATGCATCATACTTGATTGTGCATCATGCCATGTTGTTGTAGTGGTTGTTTACTATGTTGTTTGTTTCTTTCCGGTGTTGCTTCCTCGGGTTAGTTCCGATAACGTCGCGTTTTTGAGGATTCGTTTCGACTACGACCGTTTGACTTCTTCATGGACTCGTTCTTCTTCCTTGCGGGATCTCAGGCAAGATGATCATACCCTCGAAATCACTTCTATCTTTGCTTGCTAGATGCTCGCTATTTTGCTATGCCTATGCTGCGATACCTACCACTTGCTTATCATGCCTCCCATATTGTTGAACCAAGCCTCTAACCCACCTGGTCCTAGCAAACCGTTGATTGGCTATGTTACCGCTTTGCTTAGCCCCTCTTATAGCGTTGTTAGTTGCAGGTGAAGATGAAGTTGTTCCTTGTTTGGAACATGGAGATGTTGTTCCTTGTTGGAACATGTTTACTTGTTGGGATATCACAATAACTCTTATTTAATTAATGCATCTATATACTTGGTAAAGGGTGGAAGGCTCGGCCTTTTGCCTGGTGTTTTGTTTCACTCTTGCCGCCCTAGTTTCCATCATATCGGTGTTATGTTCCCGGATTTTGCGTTCCTTATGCGGTTGGGCTATTATGGGAACCCCTTGACAGTTCGCCTTGGATAAAACTCCTCCAGCAATGCCCAACATTGGTTTTACCATTCGCCACCTAGCCTCTTTTTCCCTTGGGTTTCGCGGACTCAAGGGTCATCTTTATTTTAACCCCCCCGGGGCCAGTGCTCCTCTGAGTGTTGGTCCAAACTAGAGCCCTGTGCAGTGCCCCCTCGGGGAAACTCAAGGTTTGGTTTTAGTTGTATGGAGCGCTCATCTGAGTGTGCCCTGAGAACGAGATATGTGCAGCTCCTATCGGGATTTGTCGGCACATTCAGGCGGTGTTGCTGGATTTGTTTTAACTTGTCGAAGTTGTCTTGTAGAACCGGGATACCGAGTTTGATCAGAATGTCTCGGGAGAAGGTATATCCTTTGTTGACCATGAGAGCTTGTCATGGGCTAAGTTGGGACTCCCCTGCAGGGATTTGAACTTTCGAAAGCCGTGCCCGCGGTTATGGGCAGATGGGAATTTGTTAATGTCCGGTTGTAGAAAACCTGAAGTTTACCTAAATTAAAATACATCAACCGCGTGTGTAACCGTGATGGTCTCTTTCCGGCGTAGTCCGGGAAGTGAACACGGTGTTGGAGTTATGCTTGA
>NC_057800.1:208634580-208636265 GCF_018294505.1 Triticum aestivum | reverse complement strand
TCACGAAGCTCCATCTGAATCATCGCAAGGCTTCACCTTATATTCTCAACTTCTCTTTCTTTTCATTATCCTTTTGTTACCGGAGTTCTTCATCAAGGTTCTACATGATGGTTCATCGAGAATTTAATTCCTTCTCGAAGTGTTCATCAAGATTCTTTTCAGAGGAGTTCAAGCATTCTTCATCTTGCAATCCGGAGTGCAATTCTTTCTTCTGTATCATTGGAGGTGGTATTAAGTCATTCTTGATCATTTGAGTTCATACTTCATGATTCACATATTGTTAAGAATGAGATATTTTAAATCCATCAATCTCGTCATTTGAGTTATCTTGGGTTATATTTCACCTAAAGCTTTCCCTAAGGATTTTGCTATTAATGGTGATAATATATGATCCAAGTTCTTCATCTATCCTCCCGGTGAAATAATTTTCTCGCCTCCTTGGTCATATCAATCCAATTCTTTTCCCGTGAGTGGCAGTTTGTCACCTCATAATTTGACACGTATTCCATGAGACCATATCAAGCTTATTCTTTTCGTTGTTGGTTTCCAAAAACTCCGTTCGATCCTTCTCCTAAGGATGCCTTCTCAAGCTCTTTTTGGCAGAAGTTGGCATTTTCTCCTCATTTCTCCTATTTGAATTATCTATATTCTATTCTTTCGTTCCGGAGGCATTGTGATGTTGATCTTCTCAACCCATCATCTCGTTTGTCAAAGATCATGTTCTTTTCATGATTGTCCATTTAACCGGAGTGTCGTGCCCTCTTTTCAAGTTCTATCACCTTATCAAGTTCTTATTCAATTCCTTTCTTTTCAAACGGAGTGCTGTCAACTTTGTTCATCTCCGTTGTATTCTTTCTTTCAATGTGTTCAACCTCTCAAGGTTCTTTGGTTTCACTAGTTTGTCAAAGGAGCAACTTAGTTTTACCTCTTCTCTTTCTCTTCCGTTGTCCCTCCGATGCCATTCTAGATCTCGGGACGAGATCCTCTCGTAGTGGTGGAGTGTTGTAACGTCCCGAGACCGATGCGCCAGGTGTCTTCCAGTTATTTGATGTTGTTGCCTTGTCTTTGCTTGCGTGTCATGCATTGCATATCATGTCATCATGTGCATTGCATCATCATGTTTTAAAACTTGCATTCGTCCGGGTTCTCCGAGTTCTCTCCGTTGTCCATTCTGAGCCCAACCACACTTGCACGCGCCCGCGGCATGTCCAAAATAGTATTTTATAAGTGGCCGGAAAATGTTCTCGGAATGGGATGAGAGTTGACGTGTGGTCTTATTGTAGTGTAGATAGACCGCCTGTCAAGTTTCATCACATTCGGAGTCCGTTTGACGCCCCAACGGATAAATATAGCGGCAATAGTAGCCAGTCTAACGTCGGACATTTTTGGTCTCCGGAAACAGTCGCCGGGCCTCCCTCTCTTCTCTTCTCTCAGCTCGAGACCGTCTACACAGCCCACTACCTACCACCAGGTCCAACCTAACCTCTCTCATCAGCCCGCGGCCCTACTCGCGCGTGCGTCCGAAAATTGTCCCGGATCCGACCCGAGCAGTCGCCACCGTCGTGTCCGGATCATCTCCAAACATCCCTGAAACATCCCCAGTTTATCTATTTAACCTCCCTAGTCTATTTTTCTCAACCGTCCGATTTTGATCTTAGGGGCAAGATAACCCCTAACCAAATCCT
>NC_057800.1:208609090-208634570 GCF_018294505.1 Triticum aestivum | reverse complement strand
TTGCTACTTTGCTTCAGGTCGATCAAAAGAGGACGCTCGCGCCCCTGCCTCTCCTTGGTTCTCGCCGGGTCGCCGTCTCACCGCCGGAGCAGCACGCACTCCTCTACTTCGGGTCCCGGCGTCCCCAGCTCGCCAGCAGCGTCACCCCGCAGCCCTGCCTGCGCCCAAGTCTCCGCCGCCAAGTTCCTTGCTCGCCCGCCAAGTTCCTGGTCGCCTCCGCCTGGATCCGCTCCTCCTCGCCTGGTCCTCGTCGCCGGGAGCTGCGCCATGGCCGCCCCGCCATCTTAAGTGTCGCGCCGCCGCTCCCTGCATCAGCTCCGCTGCAGCCGCGTCGCCTGTTCATGTCCTCTGCTTCGAGCGACAGAACGAAGCCGCCCGTGCCTGTTGACCTCGCTGGTCGAGCGTGGGACCTCCAAGGTCCAGCCTGCGTCCAGCCGCTTCTTCACTTCCGGCCCGAGAGCCCGATGTGAGCAGCCACCCAAACCCCCTGTGCACTGTTGGGCCAGCAGTTTCAGCCCATTGGTGTTTTTTTCCTTGCCTGCGAATTTGTCTTTTATTCCAGAGAACGCCGTTTTATAGAAAAGTCCCTAGAGTTCATGCATTTAATATCTCACAAACCGTGCATCAGATTAAAATGCTTTAAATGTGTAAAGTGCTTAGAATTTCATCTAGTTTCATATTTTCCAACTCCCATCCATGTTTAAGATGTTTAAACTTGCTCTTTGCATTACTTTGCTTAAATACCACGTTAAAATGATTTAATTCATAACTTTTTAACCGTAACTCGGTTTGTAACAAACTTTATGTGTAAATGGGGTGGAAAAATGCCTAGTTTAACATGGTGGCATCACTTTGCATGATTAACAACTATAAAATATGGTTTAGGGAAGAACAGTTCCAAACCTAATATATGCATATGGGGATTTACCAGAATTGTTGTTCGTTGCTTCCGGCCTCATTTAAACTTGACTAGATAGGTAGTTTTACTTTGCTTCACCCTCTTGCCATGTTTAACAACATTTTATATTGTTGGGTACATAAACGAGATCGAACTAAATAACTTGATGTGGTGCTTCGTCAATATGCAACCCGTTGCATATTGAGCCCCACTTAATTTGTAGGGTTGTTTGTGCACTTTACCATGCCATGCTTCATTAAACCGGACATGCATCATACTTGATTGTGCATCATGCCATGTTGTTGTAGTGGTTGTTTACTATGTTGTTTGTTTCTTTCCGGTGTTGCTTCCTCGGGTTAGTTCCGATAACGTCGCGTTTTTGAGGATTCGTTTCGACTACGACCGTTTGACTTCTTCATGGACTCGTTCTTCTTCCTTGCGGGATCTCAGGCAAGATGATCATACCCTCGAAATCACTTCTATCTTTGCTTGCTAGATGCTCGCTATTTTGCTATGCCTATGCTGCGATACCTACCACTTGCTTATCATGCCTCCCATATTGTTGAACCAAGCCTCTAACCCACCTGGTCCTAGCAAACCGTTGATTGGCTATGTTACCGCTTTGCTTAGCCCCTCTTATAGCGTTGTTAGTTGCAGGTGAAGATGAAGTTGTTCCTTGTTTGGAACATGGAGATGTTGTTCCTTGTTGGAACATGTTTACTTGTTGGGATATCACAATAACTCTTATTTAATTAATGCATCTATATACTTGGTAAAGGGTGGAAGGCTCGGCCTTTTGCCTGGTGTTTTGTTTCACTCTTGCCGCCCTAGTTTCCATCATATCGGTGTTATGTTCCCGGATTTTGCGTTCCTTATGCGGTTGGGCTATTATGGGAACCCCTTGACAGTTCGCCTTGGATAAAACTCCTCCAGCAATGCCCAACATTGGTTTTACCATTCGCCACCTAGCCTCTTTTTCCCTTGGGTTTCGCGGACTCAAGGGTCATCTTTATTTTAACCCCCCCGGGGCCAGTGCTCCTCTGAGTGTTGGTCCAAACTAGAGCCCTGTGCAGTGCCCCCTCGGGGAAACTCAAGGTTTGGTTTTAGTTGTATGGAGCGCTCATCTGAGTGTGCCCTGAGAACGAGATATGTGCAGCTCCTATCGGGATTTGTCGGCACATTCAGGCGGTGTTGCTGGATTTGTTTTAACTTGTCGAAGTTGTCTTGTAGAACCGGGATACCGAGTTTGATCAGAATGTCTCGGGAGAAGGTATATCCTTTGTTGACCATGAGAGCTTGTCATGGGCTAAGTTGGGACTCCCCTGCAGGGATTTGAACTTTCGAAAGCCGTGCCCGCGGTTATGGGCAGATGGGAATTTGTTAATGTCCGGTTGTAGAAAACCTGAAGTTTACCTAAATTAAAATACATCAACCGCGTGTGTAACCGTGATGGTCTCTTTCCGGCGTAGTCCGGGAAGTGAACACGGTGTTGGAGTTATGCTTGATGTAGGTTGTTCTAGGATCACTTCTTGATCATACTTTTATTGACCGTACTTTGCCTTCTCTTCTCGCTCTCATTTGCGTATGTTAGCCATCATATATGCTAGTCGCTTGCTGCAGCTCCACCTCATACCTTTTACCTTACCCATAAGCTTAAATAGTCTTGATCGTGAGGGTGTGAGATTGCTGAGTCCCCGTGACTCACAAATACTTCCAAAACCAGCTTGTAGGTGCTGATGAGACCGTGTAGATGACGCAACCAAGCTCAGGAGGAGCTCGATGAAGATCTTGTCCTTTGTGTTGTTTCATTCTAGTTGATCAGTAGTGGAGCCCAGTTGGGGTCGATCGAGGACCTTGTCGCATTTGGGGTTCTTCTTTTATTTTGGTTCCGTAGTCGGACCTTGATTGTATCTGGTTGATGTAATGCTTTATTCATGTAATTGTGTGAAGTGGCGATTGTAAGCCAACTATGTATCTTTTCCCCTATTGTATTACATGGGTTGTTTGCGAAGATTACCTCACTTGCGACATTGCTTTCAATGCGGTTATGCCTCTAAGTCGTGCTTCGACACGTGGGAGATATAGCCGCATCGAGGGCGTTATAAGTTGGTAATCAGAGCCTTCCCCGACCTTAGGAGCCCCACTGTTTGATCGAATTAGCTGACGAGTTGAGTCTAGAAAAAAATGTTTTGAGTCTTTTAGGAATTATATATCGGAGAGTTAGGAATTCTTTTTACTCCCCGGTCCCTTCATCGCTCTGGTAAGGCATCGTGACGTAGAGTTTTGACTCTTCTCTTCTCAAATTTCACTAAAAAAATTTAGGATCACGCGGGTATCTTGGAATCGTTCCGATCGATTTGTGACGAGAACATTGTTCTTGGTGCCTCCTGTCATTTAGGGGTTGTGGCAGTGTCCCGGAGAGTTGAGCTCCGAGGTGTTGTCGTCACAATTTTATCGTTGCAGTTCTGGAATACCTGAGTTTAGTTTCGCCGACATCGAAAATCTCTTTTATGCAGTTGTTGGTGAGATAACCTCGACGCCACCCAGTACTGGGGCGGGAGTTCGGGAGTATTGCCAGCACTCGTATAACGGATGCTTTTCGAAGGTTGAGGTAAACGATTTCCGAAGGTTTCTTGGTTATGTGTTGAAGGATGGATACAGCTGGATGTAGGATTGGCTAGTTTTGGGTGAGATATTATGCTTCCCCTGTATCCCCAACACCTGATTGCATAACCGGAAAAGTTCAGGAGTTTCATAGGTGGGAATTCAAGTAGCTCGTAGGATATCTTTCCGATAGATGTATGATACGAAATTGGGGTTCGACGTCTAGTGGTCCGCCTATTCACGGTTGGTTTTACAGTGGTCTCGTTGTGTCTTAAAGAGTCCTTGGCTATGCCGACTCGGGGACGCTTTGTATGTCATGTGCACTGCCTTGTACATGATGGTGCTGTACAATCGAGCCCTTGTAGGCCCCACCACGAAAACTTCAGACGAAATCTCTATCATATGTTTGTTCCGGCTTATTCTGCAAGCCAATCCTTTGTTTTGTTTTTGAGTTGTGGTATTCGAGTTGCTTCAATGTCAAATGTTGATTCCATACCTTCCCCCAAATGGTGTTCTCATACTTCGATGTGAATACTAATCCTTCTCGATCATCGAGTTTGTCATTTCAATTTCTTGTCAACCGGTGTGCTTCTCTTCAAGTGGATCCGATCATTTCAACATCCACAAGATCCAATCTCAGTTTTTCATCAACGTTGTTTGTTTCATCCGTCTCCAAGTTGCCTTTGTTTTTCCCGCCCACCCACCCTTTTTCTTCAAGGTATCTGATATATTAATAAAAGCATCCTTTTATTCTTGTGAAGTCTCTCCATCCTTTTCCGTCAATGTTCTTATCCAGTGATTCTAATGAAGATACTAACGGACCCACAAGTTCATCATTATTTGCTCTTTTTCTTCTCCGGTGGAACCAATTCAAGCTTTTGGTGTTGATCATATCCCTTTTCCCTCGTTTCTAATGCTTTCTCATGCCGGTGCACCTCGTAATCATCCACTTCTCTCTATTCAATTGTTCCGGAGTGCTCAAGATATCTCGAAGATTCGTGTTTCCACTCTGCATTCGTTCAAACTCTTTCGAGGATGTTATCTCTTTCAAGTCATTTAATTCAACTGGTGCAATCTCTCCTTCAAATCGTTCAACGATGTATCTTTTGAGTGGGCCCTAACCCACAGGTCTTTTCCCCAGGATCTTACCTGACTCTTCTAATTTCTGGAGTTATTCTCATATTCATCTCAAAGTTTGACGTAAGAATGATTTATCATCAGTCAAATGCCTTTCTCCAAGATCGGTTAAATTCTTTTCATTGTTGGCTCAACCTTTTCCATTCTTCATTCTGGAGTGCCTCAACAATTCTTGGTGGTGTTTCTCGTCGTCTTTCTCGGATTTTGAAGACCGAAGAAGAGTTTTTCTTTCATATCTTATCCGTTCTCTCAGAGATTCGTGATTCTAGCTTGTTGCCATCCTCTCATAATTGTTTTTGATTGTGAGAATTCTTTTCACCTATCCGGAGCAATTCAGGATTCTGTTCAGTTTGATTATCTGGAGCCCATCATTTGAGATTTATTCATTCTCGGCTTTCAGCTATGGTTCTCCAAATCTTACCGGTGCATCGTTCAAGTGATCTCTAATCAGTTCGTGATCCCTTCGTTCTCATGTGTCTAGTTTGTCTCAAGCACCTTCGTTCATTTGCTAATTCTTACCGGTGATTCACCCCTACTTCGATCATTTTCAATTCTTACGGTGGTCCTTTCAAGAGTTCTCTTCCTTGGTCACCATATCAATTTATTCGTTGTTTCAACCCTTCCGGTGGTTCATTCAATACCTTCTCAAGTTTGTGCTATATCTATCTTAATCCTTTCTACGAGAATAAGTAGTATGTCAAAATCCATTGTTTGTCATCAATTTGAATTGGTGAAGGATAAGCATAATGTAATTCTTATTATTGTTTCATCCAAGTGATTTAATTCCTTATTCCGGAGGTTCATCAAAATTCTTGATTTCGGTTGTTTCATCTTTTCTTTTCCGGAGTTCCAAGTTTTTCTGCATTATATCGTCACGAAGCTCCATCTGAATCATCGCAAGGCTTCACCTTATATTCTCAACTTCTCTTTCTTTTCATTATCCTTTTGTTACCGGAGTTCTTCATCAAGGTTCTACATGATGGTTCATCGAGAATTTAATTCCTTCTCGAAGTGTTCATCAAGATTCTTTTCAGAGGAGTTCAAGCATTCTTCATCTTGCAATCCGGAGTGCAATTCTTTCTTCTGTATCATTGGAGGTGGTATTAAGTCATTCTTGATCATTTGAGTTCATACTTCATGATTCACATATTGTTAAGAATGAGATATTTTAAATCCATCAATCTCGTCATTTGAGTTATCTTGGGTTATATTTCACCTAAAGCTTTCCCTAAGGATTTTGCTATTAATGGTGATAATATATGATCCAAGTTCTTCATCTATCCTCCCGGTGAAATAATTTTCTCGCCTCCTTGGTCATATCAATCCAATTCTTTTCCCGTGAGTGGCAGTTTGTCACCTCATAATTTGACACGTATTCCATGAGACCATATCAAGCTTATTCTTTTCGTTGTTGGTTTCCAAAAACTCCGTTCGACCCTTCTCCTAAGGATGCCTTCTCAAGCTCTTTTTGGCAGAAGTTGGCATTTTCTCCTCATTTCTCCTATTTGAATTATCTATATTCTATTCTTTCGTTCCGGAGGCATTGTGATGTTGATCTTCTCAACCCATCATCTCGTTTGTCAAAGATCATGTTCTTTTCATGATTGCCCATTTAACCGGAGTGTCGTGCCCTCTTTTCAAGTTCTATCACCTTATCAAGTTCTTATTCAATTCCTTTCTTTTCAAACGGAGTGCTGTCAACTTTGTTCATCTCCGTTGTATTCTTTCTTTCAATGTGTTCAACCTCTCAAGGTTCTTTGGTTTCACTAGTTTGTCAAAGGAGCAACTTAGTTTTACCTCTTCTCTTTCTCTTCCGTTGTCCCTCCGATGCCATTCTAGATCTCGGGACGAGATCCTCTCGTAGTGGTGGAGTGTTGTAACGTCCCGAGACCGATGCGCCAGGTGTCTTCCAGTTATTTGATGTTGTTGCCTTGTCTTTGCTTGCGTGTCATGCATTGCATATCATGTCATCATGTGCATTGCATCATCATGTTTTAAAACTTGCATTCGTCCGGGTTCTCCGAGTTCTCTCCGTTGTCCATTCTGAGCCCAACCACACTTGCACGCGCCCGCGGCATGTCCAAAATAGTATTTTATAAGTGGCCGGAAAATGTTCTCGGAATGGGATGAGAGTTGACGTGTGGTCTTATTGTAGTGTAGATAGACCGCCTGTCAAGTTTCATCACATTCGGAGTCCGTTTGACGCCCCAACGGATAAATATAGCGGCAATAGTAGCCAGTCTAACGTCGGACATTTTTGGTCTCCGGAAACAGTCGCCGGGCCTCCCTCTCTTCTCTTCTCTCAGCTCGAGACCGTCTACACAGCCCACTACCTACCACCAGGTCCAACCTAACCTCTCTCATCAGCCCGCGGCCCTACTCGCGCGTGCGTCCGAAAATTGTCCCGGATCCGACCCGAGCAGTCGCCACCGTCGTGTCCGGATCATCTCCAAACATCCCTGAAACATCCCCAGTTTATCTATTTAACCTCCCTAGTCTATTTTTCTCAACCGTCCGATTTTGATCTTAGGGGCAAGATAACCCCTAACCAAATCCTCATGCTATATAAATAGATAACCCTAGCCTAGCCTCCTGTTCCATCCATCCATTCCCATCGCGCCGCCGCTAGCCCACCCGGTCTCCTCCTCGTCTTCCTCACCGAGCCAACCACCATCCGACTGCCTCCCGTGATTTCCGCGCCACCAACAATCCCCAGTAGATCGCAGCCTCCGACTTCCCGCTTCACTCGAGTCAACAAGCTCCTACCGAGCAAGGGCTTCTGCCTCCTGTCGTCCCAGAGAAGAGGACCTTCTCTTGGAGACCCTCCCGTGCTCTCCACCTGCAGCTCACCGCCGGAGTTCGCCGCCACCGGAGCGCCAGGCCAGGACTCCCTCGCCCTTTCCCTTTCCTTCTTCCCTCTGTTTCCATCCCCATCATCTCAGCTCCCTCTTCCTCTGCGTCTTCTCGCAGGGACCGAAAGGAGTCAGCCTTGGCCTTGTCACCGCGCCGCTCCGGCGACCAAGTCCCCACGACCCACGGCGCGTCCAACCTGCAACCGCAACGATCCATCCATCTAGCTCCAGCAAGGCCCCTCCTGCCGTGCCTCGATCTCCTCCAAGACTGGCAAGTTCCGCCGTCTGCCGTGGCGTGGAGCTCGTCGGCGTCGTCCTTGTGCCGTCCTAGTCCAGTCGCCGTTTGCCTCCTCGCCGCCCGGATCCGGCCGTCTCCGCGTCGTCCGCGCCCCTGCCTCGCCAAGGATGCGCCTCCCTGTTGCCGGAGCCCCACGAACCCTCCTGCAAGCTGTCGTCGTTGCTGCTTTGCTTCAGGTCGATCAAAAGAGGACGCTCGCGCCCCTGCCTCGCCTTGGTTCTCGCCGGGTCGCCGTCTCACCACCGGAGCAGCACCCACTCCTCTACTTCGGGTCCCGGCGTCCCCAGCTCGCCAGCAGTGTCGCCCCGCAGCCCTGCCTGCACCCAAGTCTCCGCCGCCAAGTTCCTTGCTCGCGCGCCAAGTTCCTGGTCGCCTCCGCCTGGATCCGCTCCTCCTCGCCCACTCCTGGTCGCCGGGAGCTGCGCCATGGCCGCCCCGCCATCTTCAGTGTCGCGCCGCCGCTCCCTGCATCAGCTCCGCTGCAGCCACGTCGCCTGTCCATGTCCTCTGCTTCGAGCTACAGAACGAAACCGCCCGTGCCTGTTGACCTCGCTGGTCGAGCGTGGGACCTCCAAGGTCCAGGCTACGTCCAGCCGCTTCTTCGCTTCCGGCCCGAGAGCCCGATGTGAGCAGCCACCCAAACCCTCTGTGCACTGTTGGGCCAGCAGTTTCAGCCCATTGGTGTTTTTTTCCTTGCATGTGAATTTGTCTTTTATTCCAGAGAACGCCGTTTTATAGAAAAGTCCCTAGAGTTCATGCATTTAATATCTCACAAACCGTGCATCGGATTAAAATGCTTTAAATGTATAAAGTGCTTAGAATTTCATCTAGTTTCATATTTTCCAACTCCCATCCATGTTTAAGATGTTTAAACTTGCTCTTTGCATTACTTTGCTTAAATACCACGTTAAAATGATTTAATTCATAACTTTTTAACCGTAACTCGGTTTGTAACAAACTTTATGTGTAAATGGGGTGGAAAAATGCCTAATTTAACATGGTGGCATCACTTTGCATGATTAACAACTATAAAATATCGTTTAGGGAAGAACAGTACCAAACCTAATATATGCATATGGGGATTTACCGGAATTGTTGTTCGTTGCTTCCGGCCTCATTTAAACTTGACTAGATAGGTAGTTTTACTTTGCTTCACCTCTTGCCATGTTTAACAACATTTAATATTGTTGGGTACATAAACGAGATCGAACTAAATAACTTGATGTGGTGTTTCGTCAATATGCAACCCGTTGCATATTGAGCCCCACTTAATTTGTAGGGTTGTTTGTGCACTTTACCATGCCATGCTTCAATAAACCGGACATGCATCATACTTGATTGTGCATCATGCCATGTTGTTGTAGTGGTTGTTTACTATGTTGTTTGTTTCTTTCTGGTGTTGCTTCCTCGGGTTAGTTCCGATAACGTCGCGTTTGTGAGGATTCATTTCGACTACGACCGTATGACTTCTTCATGGACTCGTTCTTCTTCCTTGCGGGATCTCAGGCAAGATGATCATACCCTTGAAATCACTTCTATCTTTGCTTGCTAGATGCTCGCTCTTTTGCTATGCCTATGCTGCGATACCTACCACTTGCTTATCATGCCTCCCATATTGTTGAACCAAGCCTCTAACCCACCTGGTCCTAGCAAACCGTTGATTGGCTATGTTACCGCTTTGTTTAGCCCCTCTTATAGCGTTGTTAGTTGCAGGTGAAGATGAAGTTGTTCCTTTTTTGGAACATGGAGATGTTGTTCCTTGTTGGAACATGTTTACTTGTTGGGATATCACAATAACTCTTATTTAATTAATGCATCTATATACTTGGTAAAGGGTGGAAGGCTCGGCCTTTTGCCTGGTGTTTTGTTCCACTCTTGCCGCCCTAGTTTCCATCATATCGGTGTTATGTTCCTGGATTTTGCGTTCCTTACGCGGTTGGGCTATTATGGGAACCCCTTGACAGTTCGCCTTGGATAAAACTCCTCCAGCAATGCCCAACATTGGTTTGACCATTCGCCACCTAGCCTCTTTTTCCCTTGGGTTTCGCGGACTCAAGGGTCATCTTTATTTTAACCCCCCGGGGCCAGTGCTCCTCTGAGTGTTGGTCCAAACTAGAGCCCTGTGCAGCGCCCCCTCGGGGAAACTCGAGGTTTGGTTTTAGTTGTATGGAGCGCTCATCTGAGTGTGCCCTGAGAACGAGATATGTGCAGCTCCTATCGGGATTTGTCGGCACATTTGGGTGGTGTTGCTGGATTTGTTTTAACTTGTCGAAGTTGTCTTGTAGAACCGGGATACTGAGTTTGATCGGAATGTCTCGGGAGAAGGTATATCCTTCGTTGACCGTGAGAGCTAGTCATGGGCTAAGTTGGGACTCCCCTACAGGGATTTGAACTTTCAAAAGCCATGCTCGCGGTTATGGGCAGATGGGAATTTGTTAATGTCCGGTTGTAGAAAACCTGAAGTTGACCTAAATTAAAATACATCAACCGCGTGTGTAACCGTGATGGTCTCTTTCCGGCGGAGTCCGGGAAGTGAACACGGTGTTGAAGTTATGCTTGACGTAGGTTGTTCTAGGATCACTTCTTGATCATACTTTTATCGACCGTGCTTTGCCTTCTCTTCTCGCTCTCATTTGCGTATGTTAGCCACCATATATGCTAGTCGCTTGCTGCAGCTCCACCTCATACCTTTTACCTTACCCATAAGCTTAAATAGTCTTGATCGCGAGGGTGTGAGACTGCTGAGTCCCCGTGACTCACAGATACTTCCAAAACCAGCTTGCAGGTGCCGATGAGACCGTGTAGATGACGCAACCAAGCTCAGGAGGAGCTCGATGAAGATCTTGTCCTTTGTGTTGTTTCGTTCTAGTTGATCAGTAGTGGAGCCCGGTTGGGGTCGATCGGGGACCTTGTCGCATTTGGGGTTCTTCTTTTATTTTAGATCCGTAGTCGGACCTTGATTGTATCTGGTTGATGTAATGCTTTATTCATGTAATTGTGTGAAGTGGCGATTATAAGCCAACTATGTATCTTTTCCCCTATTGTATTACATGGGTTGTTTGCGAAGATTACCTCACTTGCGACATTGCTTTCAATGCGGTTATGCCTCTAAGTCGTGCTTCGACACGTGGGAGATATAGCCGCATCGAGGGCGTTATATTCTTGGCGAGTGCTTCCAGATAAGCTTCCAGGTCATTTCTCTTACGAGAAATGCCTTCCAGCTTCTCATTCAGAGCCACCTTATCTTTCTTCAGACGAGTTGCTTCTCGGTTAGACTCGTTAAGGGACGCCTTTAGCTTGGTGATTTCTTCCTCTAGCGCACCGACCGAAGTCAGCTTCTTGTCAGCAAGTGCAGTCTTCTCCTGAGCCTCCTTTTGCGCAGCTGCAAGATCGAGGTCCTTCTTCGCCAAAGCCTGCCTCATTTTTTCTGCAAGATATACACTTGGGTCAAATAGAAGAATGAAGAGATAACTTGGGGGATGGTCAAGATAAACAGTCGATAGGTCGTTACCTTCCTTACCAGCTACTTCGTCTTTAGCCTTTTTCAATTTCTGGTTGGCCAGCTCCAAGTCAAGGTTGAGTTGCCTCTGCTTTTCCTCAAATTCAGCGAACTTGGAGATAAGCGCATAGGATTTCTACAATCGGCAAAAGATATGTCAATGGACAAGATCAAAGATTATTCGCTTCTGAGTGAATAAAACTCTAAGACTACCGCAGAATCAAACATTCTATAGTAGTCTCAGGGACTACACCCAATGGGTGCACTTATCGTGCCCCCACTGGTTCAGATTCCACTCGACATGGTCTGCCCAAACTGAGTGGAAGAAGAATAAAAAAGACCAAAGACATTCTTTGAAGTCAACAAAAGACATTCTCAGACCCCAACTGACTGCCCGCAGTCGACCGCGGTATCGGGGACTACACCCAGTGGGTGCACTTAGCGTGGCCCCACTAGTTCGGCTTCCACTCGACATGGTCCACCCAGACTGAGTGGAAGAGTGAAACAGTAAAGACATTTTTAAGACCTCCATCGAATCACACATTCAACGGTGGCCTCGGGGACTACACCCAGTGGGTGCACTACGCGTGCCCCCGCTAACCCAGAACTACAATCGACACAAACTAGTCGACTCAACTGAGAAAGTTACTCGACATAAATTCAAACACCCAGTGGGTGTGCAGATGGAGTGCGGAATAACAAGAAGATGCACAAAGAAAAGTCTTCAGATAGCATATCCTAACAGAACAAGCAACAAGATAAGAGTTCAGTCGGAAGCCAACTTACCTGGACATTGGCTCGAAGGGCCGCACTGGCGTCATAAGCAGCCTGACTGTTTTCATGCACCACCTTCACCCGCTCCATCATTATGCCGGCTTGGCGAATGGCTTCTGCAGCGGCGCCTGCCTAGTCTTCTGGAATGTGATGGGTAGTGAAGAATGGGGTTGGCGGTCAGTCGTGGAAGCTTGACGTTCTGAGGCATGAGGCTGGATGGTCGAAGCCAACACTGGTGCAGTCGACGATGTGGGGCGTTCACTTGATACTGGATCAACTAAAGTAATAGAAGCCCGGGTCACATCTTCAGGCCATTGAATCATTGGCTCCGCCGCCGGCACCGATTGGGACGTCTTGCCAGTTGATGCCTTCTTACTCCTTCTGGGCCTCAGCGGCACGTCCTCATCGTCATCCGGAAGATCAATGACATGGGGAGGAGCTGTAGAAAGAATTAGTCGTCAGAATTCAGCCGGGTGACAAAATGGCTGAGAAAGCAAAGACAAGTTCGCAAAAGTCATACCCGGGTTAGAAGTGACCGTGTCTTCTACGTCCTCATCATCGTCCCTTTAAGCAGAAGACTTAGAAGTACTAGCTCTACAAGTTTCAAGATTCACTCGAACAAATGAGAAAGAGAGTCAACGGCACAAATCTTCGATCGAAAAATTGAGACAAGACACTTACGCAGAAGCGACGGAGACATCGATCTTGATCTTGGGCAGGGTCTTCCGAGGCTTTGATTCTACAACCTTTTGCTGCTTTGAGGCCTTCTCAGTCGGCACTGGAGAAGAGGTCCGAGTGCGCTTGGAAGTCTATCCGGTCGGCCTAGCTAGCTCTCCACAGGCTCTCACTGGGTCGTGCTTATGTTTGGAACATTTTTCGGTGCGAGACGGTGACTCGACTTCTTCACCACTGCTCGAGTCCTCGCTTTCCTCCTCCTCTTCCCCTCCATCAGATTGCCAATCCATGCTATCGCCTCCGCTTTCCTCTCCATCCAGGTGCTGCTCTTGCTCCTCGTTCGGCATTGAGTACGTTTCAGTATAAACCCGCAAAACAAAAAAGATGACCAGGGGATAGTCGACTCAGTAAGCAATTGCAAGTCAGAATGAAAAACACTCGGAAATAAGAGGCAGACCTTGTCTGGTTGGTTGTTGGTGTCGAATGGTAAAACTCTTCGGGACCCCTGGGGTTGTCTTTGTTCCCTGTCGTGCTTTGCACCCATTGTGCCACCGTCTTCTCATCAACATCCTCCGCATTGATCCAAGTGGAATCTTCAATCCCCGAGTACATCCACATGGAGTGATCACTAGCTTGGAGAGGTTGAATACGTCGACTGAGGAATACCTCGAGCAGATCCAAGCTGGTCACTCCCTTATGAATCAGCTGAGCTACTCGCTCCATCAACATGGACACCTCCACCTTCTCTGTTGGAGTCACTCTCAAAGAAGTGGGATTTTGGACTCGCGCCAAGGAAAAGGGGGGAGACCTGTCGAGTGACTTGGGGTCGGCTTGTCCTTGCAATAAAACCAAGTCGACTGCCACCCTCTAACCGAGTCAGGAAGAGTCATCGCAGGAAAAGCACTCTTCCCCCTCATCTGGATGCCTAAGCCCCCACACATTTGGATCACCTGGGTCTTTTCATCACTCAGGCTGGCTTTCTTCACGGTCTGCGAGCGGCATGTGAAGATATGCTTGAACAGACCCCAGTGCGGTCGACATCCCAGGAAGTTTTTGCACATTGAGACAAAGGCAACAAGGTATGTGATAGTATTTGGGGAGAAATGGTGGAGTTGAGCTCCGAAGAAGTTCAAAAAAGTACGGAAAAAGGATGCGGGGGCAAGGAAAAACAGCAGTCGACATGGGTGGCGAGCAAGAGGATTTCGCCCTCTTTGGGCTGTGGCTCGGTTTCGTCTCCTGGGAGATTCCAGGAATCATGCTCGATCAATCCACTCTTGGTCAGATCCTGCAGATCCTCTAGCACGAGGGTGGATTGGATCCAGTCGCCCTAGACCCAGCCGCGCGGCAAAGCAGATCTTGACGACGACCCACCCCGGCTCGTCTTCTTCCCCTTCGCCTTCGCCGTTGCTTTCTTTGCACGCTCCAGGGTGGCGGTCTTGTCCTTCCCCATTGCGGCGGAACGGGCTCGAGGTCGGCGGCGGCGCCGAGAGTGGAGACAGGAACAAAGGAGGAAGAAGGGGAAACTGGGGCGCACTATGCAAAATCTCCCAGCCGGGCATCTTATATGGAGTCATTTCCGAGCGACTGGCGACTGGGCTCGGGCAATCGTGTCAAATCCCGCAACTGTCGCTCGCCTGGTACGTGGCGAAAAATGCGGCGTGATGATCGAGGTGTCGCTGCCTAATCCGTCCCGGTTACTGCGGCGTCCCCCGTTGTCGGTGTCAAAACCGGCGGATCTCGGGTAGGGGGTCCTGAACTGTGCGTCTAGGATCGATGGCAACAGGAGACAGGGGACACGATGTTTACCCAAGTTCGGGCCCTCTCCATGGAGGTAATACCCCACTTCCTGCTTGATTGATCTTGATGAATATGAGTATTACAAGAGTTGATATACCACGAGATCGTAATGGCTAAACCATAGAAATCTAGCCTATGAATATGGTAATGAGTATATGTGGTGTCCTTTTCGGACTATCCCCTTCGGTTTATATAGACACCAAGGGGATCTAGGGTTTACATGGAGTCGGTTACATAAAAAGGAATCTTCGGTCACCAAGCTTGCCTTCCATGCCAAGTAGAGTCCAATCCGGACACGGTGCAGTCTTCGGCCTTCATGTCTTCATAGCCCATCAGTCCGGCCCATGGATAATAGGCCGGACGCCCGAGGACCCCTTAGTCCAGGACTCCCTCAGTAGCCCCTGAACCTGGCTTTCAGTGACGAGGAGTCTGGCGCGTTGATTGTCTTCGACATTGTAAGGCGGGTTCCCCTTTCTCCGAACTCCAAGATAGTCTTCGGATGCAATGATAGTATCCTGACCTATTACGCACACCATACACAACCGCAGAGAGAATATAATATTTGCACAAATCTAATCTGTTGACAGCTTTTTTCCAACACGACATCACGTCTATCCCGTTTTAATTTCGAACCATTTTTCTTCTGCCATCCCACGCTTCGAGACGTGGTTGCCATTGGCACGTCTTGTCGAAACAGAGATCATGCCCCCTTATTGCGGGATTCTCATCAATGCGGGCATGGGTAACTCAACCGTGCCATTTATATAGTCCTAGGGAACAGGTGAACCCTAAGGCGAGTGAGGAGGCGTTTAATATTTGCTGCCTTTATAAGGGGATAAGGATTCACTCCTCCTCTCCTCACACTCTCTCCCTATCTCCGCATTTCCGATCTCAAGCTCTAGCGCCCAAGTTCTCGTCTCCTTCCCACTCAAGCAACCATGTCTGGATCTGGTGGTTAGGGCAAGTGGATGGTCTCCTCTGTCAAGGAGGAGGACATTACTAAGCTCCGGGCGGCCGGATATTTGGCGAAGGAGATCGCTCATCGCCTGCCAGCCGAGGGACAAGTTGTCCCCACGCCGGAGCCCACAGAGAGGGTAGTATTCATCCCCCATTTCCTCCGCGAGCTAGGGTTTCCACTCCACCCTGTCGTCCGTGGGCTGATGTACTACTACGGGATAGATTTCCATGATCTGTTCCTGAATTCCTTCCTCAACATCTCGGCGTTTATCGTCATGTGCGAGGCCTTCCATCGCATTCATCCCCACTTTGGGTTGTGGCTCAAAGTCTTCAACGTGAAGCCGAAGGTGGTGGATGGCCAGCATGTGGAGTGCGGAGAGGCCATGGTGAGCAAACTATCCAACGTCTCCTGGCCCAAAGGCACCTTTATGGAGACAGTAAATGAATGGCAGAAGCAGTGGTTCTACATCATGGAACCTCACGGCACCACCTGGGCCACAGCTGCCGAATTCCGCCCCAATGCTCCCATGCGACTCACCTCCTGGTTCGAGAGGAGTCCGGACTGGTGTTCACCTGATGAGCTGATAGCGCTGCAGATGTGCATTCAAAGAATGGTGACCAAGGACGTCAAGCTTGTTGACGTTATCCAGGTGATGCTAATCCGCCGGATTCTTCCGTGCTAGCGCCGAAGCCGCCCTTTATGGGAGTTCAATTTGAAGAAGCACCAGACCCTGAGAAGGCTCTTCGACACTTCTCATGAAGGGGCCTGGAAGTTGCTCTTTAAGGGCAACGAGAAGCCGCCGGCCATGGACTCAGACCATGTTCACAATTGTAACCGCCCCGCCAGCAAGGTATGTTACTTTTGACGTATTCCCAACTTAAATGTTTCAAGGATGATGTCTGAGATCTTAGTATTTCTCTCTCAGGACTGGGAGGAGAGGGCGAAGCGGATCCAGTGTTTAGCTCCGTTGCCTGAAGAACCAGTCATCCCGCGCTTGCCGAGGATGCTGGTACTAGTGCCATATACGGCGCCGGAGAAGAAGGCCAAGAAGAAAGCCAAGGGGGCCAAGAGTGGCCCCCGTCGCAAGGGCACTTCGGACGCGACGTCCGAAGACGACGAGGCCCATTCCTCTGTCCCTGAGGACAACGACGAGGAAGAGGAGGAGGAGGAAAACATCCCTCCTCCCGAGGAGAAGAAGAAGAAGAGGGTGGCCTCGACGCATGTGGAGGCGCAAGCGCCCAAAAAGGGGAAGGGCGCCCCAGCGGTCGACACCGCGTGGGACGTCGATAGCAGTCTGGAATGTCACGCTTGCACTAGGCCCTAGGCCGCATCATAAGTGACATGGCTTATTTACGCGCACATCCAGCCCTTCCTTTTTATTATTGTAATATGGTTAATCCACACTAACGCAGTCCGGCCCGTGATCTTATCCAGCGATCCTCATCTGGAGTTTCGTTGGCTTCGTCGGAGATGGCGAGCATGTCGCCACCGCCTGCTTACTCCCCGGGGGCCAGGGACGACACCAAAGTGTTATCCCGGAGGACTGCTCCGAAGGGAGGAGCCCCGGACGTTGTCCGAGAGGCGCCACAAGGCAGGACCTCCACTACCGGACACATGGGGGAATCAATCCTCATGGAGACTGGCAAAGAGGGCCGTATCCAGTTCGGCCCTCAGCCGAATACGATTCTGGAGACCAATGTGGCTCCGGAATCGGGCGAGCAGCCTCCTTTGAAGGAGGGGGGTGCGTCGCTTCCACCGGTGGCTCCTGTCCATCCAGGAGCGCTAGATGACCTGATGGGGGCGCTACAAAGCGCCTCCATTGTGGATGAGCATCATATACTTATGGGTGCGGTGATCGAGAAGGTTCAGTCCACCAAGAGCGGACTGAATGAAGCTTGCAGCAGCCTGTTAACAGGTTTCGAGGTAAGAAAGAGAAAAACCCCGTATAGTCCATAGCCCCTGAGACGATGTCCGGTGTTCGGTGGGGAGAACCGGACAGGGGATCAATCCTTAATTCTAAGAGGCTGAATGAATATGTATCGATAAGAAGGCGTCCCTGTTGGCCGCGACCTCGCATGCTGCCGAGGTCTCCGAGCTGAAGCGGAGGCTGTAGCGGACCGAGAACGAGCTCGGTGAGGTTAAGGTTTGGCTCCAGGAGAAGCAAGGTGAGGAACGACTTGCTATATGTTCGAGAAAGGATAAGAGCTGTATATTGACAGCGGTATTGTGATATGTGCAAAGGCCGCGACCGAGGATCGAGGCCCTGAGGAAGGCCTTGGGCAAGGCCGAGGAGCAAGCTGTCCAGCAGCAAGCCGCCCTTAAGAAGCTAAAGGCCCCGGTCAAAGAAGTCCAGCAGGAGCTCCAGGATGCGGTGAAAAAATGCGAGGCCTTGGCGCGTGATGCGTCGGATCAAGGGCCAAACTCGCCAAGGCTCGTCGGAGCGTGGAAACTGCATGAAATGAGGCCCAGGCCGCCCGCCAGGAGATCCAGGAGGCCAAGAAGATCATTGCGGGTAAGGCATTTAAGATGCAAAGCAAGTATGCGGAGAAGCAGTACCTTTTACTAACCCGGGTTTGGAGTTCCCTAGGGGCTTTTGCGGATTTGCCATGCAGTGTATCAGACGCCATGGAGTTCTATCAAGCCGAAAGAGGGGGTTCTTCGGCGAGGCTCTTCTGGTCGCAGTATGCGACACCAGAGCATCCCATGCCCTTCACCGATCAGCTGAAACTGTTGGTGGAGCTGCATAGGGTGGCCGAACTAGCCATTAAGGAAGTGATAATCCAGTTGTGGCCAGCCGAAGCTATGCCTAGAAGCTACTTCGGACTCGTGAGGCGGATGGTGAACGCCTGTCCTCGGCTAGACGTTATCAAGCGCTCCATCTGTATTGAAGGTGCCTGCATGGCCTTCGCTCGTTGCAAGATGTGGTGGGCGAAGATGAATGTTGTTGAAGTCGCCAGCGGGCCACCGGAGGGCAAGGAGCACTGCACACCCAAGCGGTATTTCAAGGATGTTGTAGAAGGGTCTCAACTTGTAGCGGCGCAATGTTCGTAGGACATTGTATTTGAATAAATGTATTCATGTTGCCTTTGTCTTGTATTATGGGAACAAAGCCAGTTTTTGTAAAGTAATTTTATTATGCTTTGAATTGTTTCCTCCTGTGCGGCCGTGTTGTGCGTAATCTGAGGGTTGACCAGTCGTTGGCTTCTGCCCTCAGGTAGATAGTACGGAGGTGTTTGAGATGGAATCTAAACAATCTTAATCCAATTATATGGTCCTTGAAGGAGTTGTTTAGCGCAACAAACAAGGAAATCAAACTTTATGTCTTTAACGCCCTCACTTAGCCATAGGAGTTTTATAATAAAGCATGAGCGCAGCCCCTGGTTTAAGCCAGAGTGCTGTCAGCATCTGATCAGGAAGTGCCGATCTCTCGCGTTACGTGGAAAAAATCTCCAACGATTTGTAACCCTCGAGTAGCTGACCAGCTCTCGCCACATCATGACAGTCAGTTTTCGGCTTTCTCTACTGAGGTGCTCGTTTGGTCAAAGCCAGGGCACAATCGCAGAAGTTCTCCCTTTACTACCCTAGCCGATGGAGCGGAACATAGGGTAGCAAGCACAGGAGCCGGGCAACCCAACTATTGACCAAAGACATGATTCAGAGCTAATGCATATAATGTTAAATTCGGGGTGCCAAACACATATATAAGAAGTGTTCGGACTGTGCTGCCGTATTGTGGGGCGACAGGTAGCCCCTGGCGAATATTAAACGTAAAAGAGTGTCGATGCAGCAAATAAGCAGATCGAAATAAAAACGAAGTAACAGGCGAAAACCACATGAACTGGGCCACGGACCATTTTTATTATAACTGGATGGATGCATCAAGGCGTATTTTGTACAGATGGTGCGAGAAGTGTCCAGCCATTTAACATGCCGGAATGGGGCGCAGCGTGCGGGTCCTGAAAAATAAGTATGAATACCGTCAAGTAGAACGTATAAAGGTTACCCTACACACCTGTGTTGCTTGCCTCCATTGTACTTTAGTCCTTCTAAAGGACTTGACATCAGGCCAGTGGAAAAGGTGCCTGAAACAAGAAAAAGAGGTAAAAGTATGTGTGTCCGAGATCGGTCTGGCCGAATTGTAGACCCCGGGTTATCTCGTGCCTCCGTCGATGTCCATGGAATTTTGAGTGTGTAATTGTGTACGCGTGGTACAAATGCCACGACCTCATTGGGGCTGGGACGGAGGCTGAATTGCTAGTCAAGCTCTTGACGAGCCGCGTTGTCCTGTTGCAGTATAGTCCGGACCCGCTTGATGGTGTCCAAGGGCTCGGCAGCTGGATTATAATGCTGCTTGAGAAGGCCGCTATGTACTTCTGCTGCTAGGGTGGTGGTTTGCTCCTCGGTTCGGAGGGAGCGTTTCGTATTGCCATTGACTGTTATGACGCCACATGGACCGGGCATCTTGAGCTTGAGATAAGCATAGTGTGGCATTGCGTTAAATCTAGTAAACACGGTTCGTCCGAGCAGTGCGTGGTAGCCGTTGCGGAAGGGGACGATATCGAAGATTAACTCTTTGCTTTGGAAGTTGTCCGGAGAGCCGAAGACCACCTCCAGCGTGATTGAACCCGTGTAGCGGGCCTCTACACCTGGTATGACTCCTTTAAAGGTAGTCTTTCTTGGTTTGATTCGTGAGGGATTAATGCCCATCTTCCATACTGTATCCTGGTACAGTAGGTTGAGGCTGCTTCCGCCATCCATCAGGACTCGTGTGAGGTGGAATCCGTCGATGATTGGGTCAAGGACCAGAGCGGCCGAACCGCCGTGGCTGATACTAGTCGGATGATCTCGTCGATTGAAGGTGATCGAAAATGATGACCATGGATAGAATTTTGGGGCGACTGGCTCTACCGCATAGACGTCCCTGAGCGCTCGTTTGCGCTCCTTTCTGGGGATGTGCGTGGCATATATCATGGTCACCGTTTTGACTTGGGGGGAATTTCTTCTGTCCCCCTGTGTTCTGCTGCCGGGGCTCTTCATCCTCGTCCTCGCTTTGTGATCCCTTTTCTTTGTTTTCGGCATTTAATTTGTCAGCCTACTTGAAGACCCAACAATCCCTATTGGTATGATTGGCTTACTTATCCGGGGTGCCGTGAATTTGGCACGGACGGTCAAGTATGCGGTCCAGGCTGGAAGGTCCTTTGTTGTTTTTTTGTAGGGTTTCTTCCATTGGCCGGACTTGGAGCCACTGAATCCGGCGTTGATTGTGGTGTCCTCGGTGTTGTCGCCATTGCTTCTGCGTTTGTGTCTATTGCGCCGGAGTCTACGGTGCTGTTCTTGGCCTCTGTGGGGCCTGCCTCGCTGGCTGTGTTTTTGCTACGAGCTAGCCAGCTGTCCTCACCTGCGCAAAAGCGGGTCATGAGTGTCGTAAGGGCTGCCATTGACTTTGGCTTTTCTTGTCCGAGGTGGTGTGCTAGCCATTTGTCATAGATGCTGTGTTTGAAGGCTTCTAGGGCCTCGACATCCGAAAAGTCAATGATCTGGTTCTTTTTGGTTAGGAATCTAGTCCAGAATTTCCTGGCCGATTCTCTGGGTTGTTGAACTATGTGGCTTAGGTCATCGGCATCTGGTGGCCGGACATAAGTTCCTTGGAAGTTGTCGAGGAAAGCCTCTTCCAAGTCCTCCCAGCTGCCGATTGAGTTCTCAGGTAGGCTATTTAACCAGTGCCGAGCTGGTCCTTTGAGTTTTAATGGGAGGTATTTGATGGCGTGGAGGTCGTTTCCTCGGACCATGTGGATGTGGAGAATGAAATCCTTGATCCATACTGCAGGATCGGTTGTGCAGTCGTATGATTCGTTATTGACGGGCTTGAACCCCTCGGGGAATTCATGATCCAATACTTCATCTGTGAAGTAGAGCGGGTGTGCGGCGCCTCTATATTTGGCCGCATCATGGCGGAGCTCTGAAGGAGTCCGTCTGTGACATTCGGCCCAAGCGTGGTTAGGTTTGTCATGTCCGAATAAGTAGCCATCATCGCGCCTCGAGGCACGTCCTCGTGATCCGTAGATCGATCTTGTGTGCCCTGCACTACTATCCAGAGTCTGTCAGAGGTCGTACGTACGACTTCGGACTCTTCCATCCCTATTTTGACGGGGTGGTGGGGCGGTCTGCTGTTCGGCCTGAGTTGCCGCTTTATCTCGACCGCAGGGTGGCCGTTCCGCCGTCCTGTCCCGACCACGTGGTGGTCGATCCGCATTACGCGAGGGAGATATATGCTCTGGCGCCTCATAGAATTGAGGTAGCGTCTGCGTTTCGGGTAGCTCTTGGCTGGGTGGTTGAGGCCGTATTCTTCGGCTGTCAGGATATCAGTCCATCTATCAACGAGCAGATCTTGTTTAGCTTGAAGCTGCCGTTGCTTCTTTTTCAGGCTCCTTGCAGTGGCTATGAGCTGAAGCTTAAAGCACTCCTGCTCGAGAGGATCCTCAGGCACGATGAAGTCTTCGTTGCCAAGGCTTGTCTCCTCCTTGGAGGGCGGCCGGTAACTATCATCCTCCGGGTCATCTTCTATGGCCTGTTCGTCACGGTTGTCTTGCCTGCTGTCGTGTTCCTGTTCGGATGTAGCCCCGGTGGGGTCTTCACTGTTTTTGGCATCGCCCGGAGTACTATTTTCTTCGGTGCCAGTGTTGCCGTCCTTTGAGCGGCGGGGCTTGGGGCGGCGTTTGGGCCGCCGGCGCTTGGACTGTGTCTCGGCGTTTTTGTTTGTATCCGGCTCTTCTTTGTCGTTGCTAGATCCTTTAGGTGTATCAACCATGTACACGTCGTATGAAGAGGTGGCCATCCAACGTCCAGTGAATGGCGGGTCTTGGCCGTGCTCCTTGTCGGCATTGTCGTCCATACCGTCGATGTCTTTTGAGCCATAGTCAAGCATGTCAGTTAAGTCATCGGCGGTGGCTATGAAGTGGGTGGCGGGTGGGAAGCAAAATTCCTCATCATCCGTCTCTAGCTCGAACAGGACATAGTTCGGCTGTGAGTCCTTTTCCAAGGACAAATTCTTTAAAGATTTTAGCACGTCACCCAAAGGCGAGTGCTGGAACACGTCAGCGGCGCTTAACTCGAAGATCCATAACTGATCTAGCTCGGTGTCCGCGGGTGTACACAGTCCGGAACTTATAGCCGAAGACGAGTCCGAAGTTCCGTTAAAGCGAATATCGCAGGGCATCGCGTCCACGTGCGGCTCTAATGCCGCGGACTCTGAGGCCTCGGATGGCTCGATCTGCTTTGGCTCTAAGGTCGTTGCAGCCGCAGGAACCATCTCCTGGGTGTGATCCGATGACAGATTTAAGTCACATTCATCGGGATGAGGGGGAGCGATCGCCGCGGGCTCAAGTCCCTCGAAGATCAAGTCTCCACGGATATCCGCGGCGTAGTTCAAGCTTCCGAATCCGGCCCGATGGCCAGGTACGTAGCTGCCGATCTGCTCCAGATGGCCAAGTGAGTTGGCCCGCAGTACGAAGCCGCCGAATACGAGGATCTGTCCGAGGAGGAAGGTTCCTCCTCGGACAGCGTCATTATTGACGATTGAGGGGGGCATCGAACCTTTTGTCGACGACACAGTGGAACTCTCAATGAAAGCACCAATGTCGGTGTCAAAACCGGCGGATCTCGGGTAGGGGGTCTCGAACTATGAGTCTAGGATTGATGGTAACAGGAGACAGGGGACACGATGTTTACCCAGGTTCGGGCCCTTTCTATGGAGGTAATACCCTACTTCCTGCTTGATTGATCTTGATGAATATGAGTATTACATGAGTTGATCTACCACGAGATCGTAATGGATAAACCCTAGAAATCTAGCCTATGAATATGGTAATGAGTATATGTGGCGTCTTTTCCGGACTACCCCCTTCGGTTTATATAGACACCGAGGAGATCTAGGGTTTACATGGAGTCGGTTACATAAAAAGGAATCTTCAGTCGCCAAGTTTGCCTTCCACGCCAAGTAGAGTCCAATCTGGACACGGTGCAGTCTTCGGCCTTCATGTCCTCACAACCCATCAGTCCATCCCATGGATAATAGGCTGGATGCCCGAGGACCCCTTAGTCCAGGACTCCCTCACCCGTCCCACGCGCTTCCCAAAATTTCGAATCCTGCGAGATCCAGGAACTGCAGAGCACCCTATCAGACTAAAGATTTCCTTCGTATCAGCACTCGAAGCTTATGAGCAAAAGTTCATTCGACAAATTGAAGAATGGATCGAGGCGACTGAAAAAGAAGTTGAAGCCATCAAGTTGTTCATTGATCCAAGCAAGACGTTTCCGAAGCGCAAAAATTGAGTCAAAGGTATTTTCAACTCCTTCTCCACTCATACCCTGAACCATTCGGGGGCTAATGAGGAAGTTATGTACCTAGGGTAGGGTCATAGGCCTGACCTAGACACCCTCCCTAGGACATCACCCTAAAGGCAAAAACATTCAAGGGATACCATCATCCACCCGACCAGAAGCATTCCACTTGAAAGACCCAATGTCACTCGACCGTGGCAATAACCACTCGACAGATAGAAGATCAAAGGCCATTTGGAACTGCAACGGTCGGACATTTACTCTGTAGACTTAATGATCATTTATGTCACTTTATGACTAGCGTTACCAGTAACGCCCTCATCTTTATGTACCTTAAACCATGTGTAACTGAGGGCAGGAGGGGTCTGGCGAACTCTATATAAGCCACCCCCCTCCTCAGGGACAAGGGTTCGCACCCCTGTAACACACACACACACACATAATCCAGTCGACCGCCTCTGGGCATCGAGACGTAGGGCTATTACTTCCTCCGTGAAGGACTTGAACTCGTAAAACTTGTGTGTACAACTTCACCATAGCTAGGATCTTGCCTCTTCATACCTACCCCCAATTCTACTGTCAGCCTTAGTACCATGACAACACTGCCGTGGGCCTCGCCGTGACCTCCGTCCTGCTGGCCTTGGTCCTGTTGCACCGATAAGGAAACCTTTGCCTGATGCCTCGATACTCCTTGCCTGCGCCTGCCTCTTTAGCACCAAAGAGGAAACTGGTGCAATGCGCCCGCTGGCGCCTGCCTGGCCTTGGTCATCATGGCTCACGTCACGTGAACCTTGTGAGGTGCCCCTTGCATAGATACCTCAGCTCCTCCAGAGCCAGCCTAGTGAGGCTGCCCCCATGGAGGTCTTGGCATCGTCCGCCTCGCGAGGCTTGGCCCCTCGTGAGGGTCTTGAGTTGTTGCTGCAGATGATGGGCCATACTAGGCCGCTGGTGGAGCCACGTCGTGGGCCGCAGGAAGGCAAGTCTGGGTACCCCCATTCTCAGGACGATGACACCCAGACCTGGTAGTCGCGCCCCCCTCCCGAGTAGGACCTCGCCGAGGACAGGTATGGAGGTCTATTTGTACGTTAAGGGGGACTCCTAAGCATCACGACTCAGGAGCCTAACTGGCCATGTAGCCCCTCACCCTTTGGTCACGTCCTGGTGATCCGGATGACCCAACGGCGGATGAGGTACGCGTGGGGTCGGACCCTGCCAATGCAGAACACTAAAACCTACTTTCGCATCTCCTTTCTGCAGGTTGTTCGTGCGTTAAGGGGGACTCCTGAGCATTGCGACTCAGGAGCCTAACTGGTCACGTAGCCCCTCACCCTTGGTCTCGTCCTGGTGATATGGACGACCCACCGACAGCTGAGGTATGCACGGGGGCGGGCTCTGCCAACATAGAACATCAAGCAAACGGGAAGGAAATCGCGAAATCCTAACAAATTATTACAAGACATATCTCTCCCTAATAATAAAGCACGGATTGAGTCTCCGGGTTCATCGTCACGGCGTTTTTACACAAAGGTCCCTGTGCTTTTTTGAATTAACCTGCAGTCTGTTAAATAATATGGAAAAAAACGTTCCGTATTTCTGGCTCACTCGTGCACGCGTTCGACAGAAAAAACCGCGCACCCCACCGATGGAT
>NC_057800.1:208577735-208608686 GCF_018294505.1 Triticum aestivum | reverse complement strand
CCCGCATCCTGGCCTGTCTCCTCTCCGCCGCGCCCTCCTCCCCGCGTCGTCCGAGTCCTCCGGGCGCGGTTCGCCGAAGGCGAGGCCCAGGCCGCCGCGCTCCTGGCCCGCGTCGGCCGGTTCGAGCGCACGCCGCCGACCGCGACCAGCTGCTCATCACGCTCCTCTCCGCCGCGGGAAATGGCCGGGAGGAGGAGGACGCGTGGGAGGCGGGGCAGCGTCCGATCCGGCCGAGGCTTACGGCGACACGGACACGGAGGCTCTGGCCGCGGTCGCTGCGCTCCCTCCGTTCACTACCTTCCCGTGAGCTTACTTCCACCCTAGCCTCTCCCCTTTCCTCTTTGTTTTTTAACTGATTCCCAACTGCTTGATCAATCCCGCTCCTCTGCTCCTGCTGGATGGCTTTCTCTGTTCAATTGCTTAATTTGGTTGTCTTGTCTTACCTGAACTGCAAGGGAACCAACATACATGGCATGATGGATGGAGATCAGTAGATGTTTTTTGTTCTATTCACATGCTTTCTACTATATAATTTTCCCCCAAAATATGATGGGTAGTGGTGTGCTTGCTTGCATTGATCGCATGGTGGCCAGCACTTCACCACACATCTGACGACGACTGTTTTATCCATGAGGTGGAGGATAAGGTATTCACCTCTAAAATCACACTTCCGTTTTCCTGTTTCCATCTGAAATATGGATTACCAATATACTACTATCACTTGGATTTGCACATGAAAGCAGTATAAATACTTGCACCGAACTGTACGATTTGTTGAGCCAAGTGTCGAGTCTGATATTGTTTGGTGAGATTCTCTTCAGAAAACAAGATTTGTATTGGTGGTAGATCGACAGCAACTGACAGCATCTTCGTCATCCGCGGTGGCAGTGCCATCCGCGCAGAATGCCTTTAGCGGCCGCACCGCCGCCACCGACACCGCCACACAGCTAATGATGTCGGCATGTGGTGAAAAAAGGGCCCAAGTGAAAGGTCGACCAAGCTGTAAAAATTCAGTGAGAGGAATTTTTGTGCTCACAGCTCACACCATGGCGTCCGTTGCCTCTGTTCTTACTTTATTATTTTGTTTTTCCCTTCGTCAATTTTTCACGACGCCTGACAAGAACAAGAATTGCAAAGAAGAAGTGAAAAGAAAACACAGAACAAAGGATGAACGCCGGAGAGCACTACTATATAATTTTCCCCCAAAATATGATGGGCAGTGGTGTGCTTGTTTGCATTGATCGCATGGTGGCCCGCACTTCACCACACATCTGACGGCGACTGTTTTATCCATGAGGTGGAGGATAAGGTATTCACCTCTAAAATCACACTTCAGTTTTCCTGTTTCCATCTGAAATATGGATTACCAATATACTACTCTCACTTGGATTTGCACATGAAAGCAGTATAAATACTTGCACCGAACTATACGATTTGTTGAGCCAAGTGTCGAGTCTGATATGGCATCTTTATACTTTCAGAGAAGCGCATCTCTGAAATTCACAGTTTTGAACCTAAAGAGACACATCTAGAAAATGATTGCACGAGTGGTTCCAGTGTCATGTACGTCAACATGGTAAGCATGTCTTATTTTCTGATTCTAACTTAGTTGTAAAAGTATTCCATGCTACTATTTGTTGACCATAATTGGCTACCAGGTTGGAGATTTGGGATCGGATGCTGCGTGAAGAGCGAGGGACCGAGGTGCTGAACTAACAGCAGGGGGAGGGTGATTCTTCAGGTACCAACATGGCTGTCGACTAGAGAATTTAGTTAACCGTTTGCTTTACTTGAAGCTCCAAATTGTAGTTATTTTATTCGTTCACTAATTTGGTATAATCCTAATCTAGGAGGACTATGATTGTATGATATGAGATCCTGACATTTATCAATAATAAAAGTCTGACACTGAATGGTTCTTTTCGGAAGTACAGTTGTAAGATCTATGATTCTAGCATCGACCTTTAACTGGACAGTACTAATTGGACATATAATTGATTATTTATTCACAACAAGATATTCTGTTTGTTTTAGTTTTTCAATCAGATTCGTCTAGCCCTTTGTTGACTTTCTAATTGTTCCACCCTCTACCTCTGAAACTCAGAAATCAGAGAAAGGTCATTGGCATATCCCTATCTCTGACGAAAATTTGCTAGCGAGGAAGAGGACCAGAATGTTTTTTTCTATTGTTGGGGATATACATAATACATATAGATAAATTTGGACCATTTATAACAGAGATTTCTTGCCAAAATAATTAACTCTGTCCAGCAGTGGGCACTGTCAAGGTAATAACAGGAATTTGCTGAACCTAATTGAAAGAAAGAGGGATGGTAATCCGATTGAGAACATTCTCTAACTAAAATAGACTTACGAACAATCAACAATATCAAATAGTTTCAAATTAACAAATGTTGTTTGATTAAAATACTGATTTAAGAATTTGGTGAATCTATAATTCTCTACATAATCACTTGGTGCATTGTTAGACCACTTGGGGACAATATCATCAATTTCTTGCATACTGCAATAATGCAAGTTTAAAAATCCAGTTTCTTGTGTTTCTTATTATCTCTGTGTTCAGCTAACTGCCAAGAATCATATAAGGATGCATCTAATGAGGTAGATTTTGTTTATGCATTTTTTAAGTGTAGGGATGCTGTATCTGATTAACAAAACATTGTTCAACCTTCTATGAGTCCACCTAGGGAGCTGCACAAATTTGGAACAACTTCCAGAACAGGCATCCAAACATTTTGGTCTGCTACCAGTAAGCTGCCAGAGCAAGATAGCTGGGAGTCTGGGATGTCGAGTCATCGAGCCGTCCAATGCCAAGTTCGTCGGCGGAAGGAGAACATCCGTCAAGCCGTCCATCGCCTGAGGCGGCTACACCAGAGGTATGTCTCCTCTTGAAAGTTAATCGCCTGAGCTGTCCATCGCCTGAGCCATCCATCACCTGAGCCCCTGTTTCAGTTTATTTTTTCCGCCTCGCTGCTCAATAGGCCCGTGGGTTACTACTCCTTTGCTCTTGCTGGCGACCGGCCTCCAGAGTAGCACTTGCTTGAGATCTGATCTAGAACTGAATTGTGCCCTGCTTTACTGTGGTCGTATGCTCTGTGTCCACCGATGAGTTTCAGATACAAATTAGGACCAAAATTGGAGTAGGTTCAGTCGCGCAAATGTTGTATCACTTTGTCATGGGTATTGTGCTGCTGAATTGCTTGTTGGACTGTTCAAACTAAAGTCGTCTAGTCAGTTTGCTACAATGTTCATTTGTTTACTTAGGAAGTTCTGTAGAATTTGGGCCTGATCACTTTCGAATTTGTCTGTGGTTTGAGATTAATCTTTCCGAGATGTTAGAGAGTGGATCCAAGGATGGATCTGCCCATAAGTGTGCAGAGGATCTTCTAATTCCTGCAGCTAATCTTGATTCATGGATATTGTGTTTGCTCCGTGGCGCACTATGTTTCAGTTTATTTTTTCTGAAAAATTGGCGCTACTTCTGATTGCTCACAATTTAAGTTTTGTTGATATACACTGGAGGCATTAAACCAACAACTTTCTCTGTTTTTTATGCGTGCTACTACAAATACAAGCACACAGCTTACAAACACACGGCTTCCGCTGGCTTGGCTAGCTTTGTACGTCCACTTTGCGCTACAAGTCGCCTTTCTACGCTGTCTTACAATCTCGTAGTACAGACCGTGCTCCACCTGAGGTACGCCCGATCTCATGCCAAGCTTGCCAAGCTAACTACGGTTCTGTCGTTTTGAAAAAGGCATGAACTTTCCTTTGTGCCTGCAACCATAGGTTCCATCATCATTACCTTGCGTGTATATGGACAGCTTGCACTCTTTAGGACTGATAGATGTGAAATTATTAGATCTTTGCATCAATTACAGGAACAGCACAATGTAAGATATGCAAGTTTATCGAGAGGAATGCAAAGAAAAAAAGCACATGTATGGTTTATTTGGCATCACCAGCTTTTGTGTTTTCAGTGTACATCTTAGCCTATGTAAACTGCAAGTTGAATAAAGTGTGCTCTCTTTCTCTAGAATACTTTCTTTAATAAATGTAGAACATAAAAGCCTGATCTTAATAAGCGAGACCTCAAGCTGTTCTTTCAAGATAGATTCAGATCAAACCTTTTCAAAGTAAAGATCCCTCGGCCAGAGACTTAAGTTACTCCCGTGAGTACATACTAAGCTTTAGTAGAAAAACTTGTTGATTGACTGGAATCAACGAAATTTCGATGCAACCAACTGCAACAAGTGGCATCATGAACTAGCTATGAGAAATATTTATAGGGTACTACTAGCAACCGCCAAGGAATCCGTCACAAAAACATGTCAGGCAGCTAGGCATGCGAGTGAGATGTGTGTCGGTAACATTGGATGTCTGTCTGTAAATGTAAATCAAGAAAAATGGTTCTTGGTATCTAGAGAAGAAATATATACACACACACACACACACGAGAGAGTAATTCATAGTGGATCTAAAAATACCTATTAATGTTGTACATTTGTTGACTCGACATGCTGCAAGATCTTCTGATTTGTTCTCTAAAGGTGACCTCAGAGTATAGCGTTGCATATTCCTGAGGCAATTGTGATGCTCTGTTTTGTTAGGACTAAGATGCTTGAACATGTAAGCAGTACACTATCGAGCAATAGAGATCTTTCTCATGCTGACTACATGCTGCCATTTGGGCCATACACATTGTTTAGTAACTAATCAAAAAGTGTCAAAGGCTAGTACCAAAGCAAATATGAATCTGCTAACTATACTAATACTGCCACAACTAACCAAGGTTGGAGCATAAGAAAGAAAGGAGGGGTTGCCAATTTGAATGCTAAGGACAAGCTTTCATACAACAGCTGCACGTCCACCAACCGCCATGGTTGGAGACTGCGGGAGGAGGGGTGGGAGGGAACAGGGAGGAAGCAGGAGCCACCCAAGGTCTTGTTCATACGGCGGCGCAGGCGGAAGACATAACGTTGCAGCCACCGGAAGCATTATTCTTTCTACCCTTGTCTTCCGAGAACAAGGGGGGCAAGGGAGGCGGCGGCGGCAGTGGGGAAGAAGACTGGGGAACGGGAAGAAAGATTGAGTCCGTGCGTGTTGTGTGTGTGTGTGTGTGTGTGTGTGTGTGTGTGTCTCTGTGTGTGTGTGAATAAAAGTATTTCAATGGGTCAAGCCCAAAAATTAGTTCAAAATAAATTACAAATGAAATATAATATTTCAAAAAACGTTCGTCACCATAAAAATGAGAATTAACTCCAATTTCTTAAAAAACACCTCCTCAAAATTAAAAAATATTCATGTTTTTCTGTACAACAATAAATAAAATTGATTGAAAGACTATGCCATACACAATTACTGTTTCATCGGAGAGCTGAAATAGGTCATGTCGAACATTGTTAGGATACGTCCAAATTTCATGGTCCAAAAAGAAATACTCAGTGCATCCTTATTTCTGATGTTTGCAAAAATTGGATTTAAAAAGTGTTGCATAATGGCATGTGGAGCAAGTTATATTTAATATTCCGCCTGGTGCAACGCACGGGCATTTGTACTAGTTATTCTTCAAATACCAAACACAAGTTTTGACGCCTCCACGAAGCACGTTGCATATCGCAGGAAAGTAAAAATGGGAAGGAGCACCACCGTCCGCAAGCAAGCCTCCTCTTCAGCCTTGGGCGCTGTCGTCAGGGAGCGCCTCCCCGTTGGCAGCGTCGCCATCGCTTGTGACATCGGCCGTGGTCTGGGGATTGGCGACACCATCAGCCGGAGGTGCAGGGTTGATGGCGAGGAACTTCTTCAATAGGGCCTCCACCTGGTACTTCACGGCTTCGGCAGCAGCTACGCAGCGCTCTTCATCCATAGGCTCGAGTAGGACACCGAGGTTGACATCAGGGTCATGAAGATGAAGGTGGCTGAAGACGCGCGTCAAAGCCGAGGAGGAGAGCGCGCGGGCTTCCCCCTCCACCACGGGGCCGATTCCATTAACGACGTCCTCGAGCGCCTTAACGAGCTGAGGAAGTAGCTGGGCGGGGCCATCATCATCAGTCACAAACGGCTTATCCAAGCCCTTCTCGTAGAGCTCCTGCAGTGCCTCGCGGGACCTTAGCTCAAGGGACTTGAAGGCCAGGTGACCTTCAGCAAGAACCTTCGCCTTGGCCTCCAGCTGGGCCTTCTCCGTCTCCATCTTCTTCTCCAGCTCCTCCAGACGGCGGCGCTCCACGGCCTACGCCCGCGCCAGCTGCTCCAGCTCCGTGTCACGACCGGTCACCACGTCTTCCTGAGCCTTCTGCTTCTCCTCCCGTGCCTCGTGCTGACGAGCTTCGGCAGCATGTTCATTGCGCAGGGTCTCCAGCCCGGCTTCCGCCACCCGGTAGTGCTCCTTGACGTCCTCGGCATCCTTCAACGCCACCTCGCAGGCGGCTGCGGCCAGGTCGACGACCCGCTTACCCTCCTTAGAAGCTGCCACTGCTTGGCCCCACGCCGCCCTCATGGACGTGTCAGACCGCAACCACCCCGAGATCAGCTCCAGGTGCCCTGACGCCAAGCGACGGTCGGCGCCCTGAAGGTCGACCCAAAGCTGGCTCAGCACGGAAAAAGCCTCCTCTAGAGCATTAGGTGAGGCAGAAGGATCACAACCCAACAGCGTGATAGGAACAGGAGGAGGCAGCATCGGCGCCAAGGCCTGTAGGTCGGCGGCACCAGAAGAGGCCGGGGCCTCCTGAGCCTTCGGAGCCTCAGCAAGCAAGCTGGGGGCAGGCGCCTCCGGAGCTGCCGTGGCCATGGAGATCGCCTTCTCCTAAGGTCAGGCCTATGAATATTCCGAGGACGACCCGGATACTGAGGCTCGCGAGCCACCACCGTCCCTCTGCGTCGGAGGAGGCGCGACAGCAGCTGGTTGCGGGGCCTCAGGGGTTGCGGTCACCCCCTTCTTCTTCACCATCGATGTTGGCCTGTCAGTGCAAAGGAAGATATCAAGAAACTACAACAAGGACAGGAATGAAGGATTAGGACAAAGCACTTACTGATCTATGGCAGCATACTCCCTCGGCCTCTTCTGGAGCACCAAGCCTGAAGGTTTTTCCTAGGGCACTGGCACGCGAGCCCCAGGGGCACGCGAGGGCACGACAGCCGAACCCGCAGCAGCGCCTGCTGGCGACGGAGCAGCAACGTCGCCTCAGGGGATCAGCGCTGATCTGCCCTTCTTCGGGACCCCGTCCGGTGGCTTCTTCGGGGGGTGCCCCCGGACCTTGTCGTGACCCCAGCAGAGATCGGCGACTCCATCACTATGTGCTCGCTGGCCTCATTGTCGTCATGGAAGGTGCGGAGGAGATCTGCCACGTGGAGAGGAGAGGTCTCCACAGCTCCCTCCTGGGTCGCCTCCGAGTCAGGCCTCTCCTCCTCGTCGGGCTCGCCGGAGGACACCATCACCGGGGCCGCCACCACCGGGGCCCCGGTAGACACCGACAGCTCGAGCCCGCGCTCGTTGAAGACGGGCATGGTGGCAGCGATCTTCGACCCATCCGGGCGGCGGTACAATGGAAGATGGGTATCGGGCGGATATCCATGATCCTCCACAACGAGGAGGTGGAGAACCTTGTCCAGCTCCTTGTTGGACAAGGCATCCGGGCGCAGGCGGAGGTCACCTCCTCCTTCTTCCATTAGCCTCCACAAGGGGTGCGAGCGCGCCTGGAGCGGGGCCAGGTGCTGCGACAGGAACTCCTTGATGATCATGGCCCCCGCAAGCTTCTCCGCCTTTGGATCATCCGGCTTTAGGTCGGCCGCCATCCTCCCCAACATCTGCTCTGCCCGCGGGTCGGTGAGCTTCTTGCTAGTCCACCCCTTGTGAGGCGCTGCCCCCCCCCCCGTCGGCAGTACCAGCTGAGGGTAGCGGCTCTTGGCGTTCATGAGAACCCATTTGTTTCGGAGCAGGAGCAGGCGGCACGACCGGCGCTGCTTTGGGCGGCTGGAGTAAGAAGACCAGAGGTTGAAGAAGCACTAAGGCCGTTGGATGGACATCGTACGGTCACTGGAGCTAGAACCGTTCATATTGACTAACTTGACAAAGCCCTCCATCCCCGTCAACTTAGTAGGCCCACAAGTTAGCCTCCCACTATGGTGGGTCCCAGCTGGCAGGGGGTGTTCATTTTTTTTGTGCGCAATAAGGAGGCACTTCCTTGCGTGCGAAGATATAGTTGGTGGGTCCGACCTGTCAGCGGAGGGAACATTTTTTTTGCGAAATACAGAGGCCCTTCCGGTGGTTCCCAGATGTCAGGTGGAGGAATCATTATTTTGCGCGTAATACGGAGGCATTTCCTTGTGTGCGTCCATGGACCCAGCTGTCAGCCTCTTCACGTACAGTCCACTTCCGATGGATGTCGTTCGTTGACCACGTTGACCACGCCGCGCTGAGAGCACCAGGACGGTGGATGACGGCGAGGCCTACGAAGGGAACGACACGGAGCCGGGGAAGACACGACAGTGGCTGCCCACGCGGTGGAGAGTACGAGGGTTGACTGGTTCGGCTGCTGTTGCCAGAAAATAACTGGAGGTGTGGGTGAGTAGAGGGATAGACAGGCCAGGGATGCGAGTATATGATGGGGCCGTGAGGCCTGCCCGGCAGCACAGCCGGCCACGGGAGGCTGGAGCAGGCGGTTCCGATGGCGCTGGTTTGGGCGGCTAGGGCAGGAAGATCAGCGACTGAAGAAGCATGATTGCTGTTAGATTGACATCTAACGGTCTGACGCTGGTAGAGTCGATTGTTGACTAAGTTTCTTTTTTGATAAACCTTGTGTACGCATGAACTTAGTAGGCCCACAAGTCAGCCTCCAAATCTGTGGCAGACAACATAGAGCCCATTTGCTATGCTTTAATAATTTGCAGCCCATTTGCTAATTCTTAAGTAATTTGTTACAGCCCATTTTTTGCGCAGGACCACGGTCAAAAAGTTCGACCTTATTTTGCATATTTCAGTGGAGTCCGAACTTTTGTAATCTCGAAATGATAAAAAAAATTAAGAACTTATTGATTTGCCAAAAAAATCGTTTTGTTTTTGTAAGCAAATAAGACGTGCGACAATTGAGTTGGTTTAAGGGAAAACCAGTGGTAAAAAAATCAGCGCTAGGAGGGAAAACAACAACAAAAATAAGGATGTAAATATGAAAAGTGAATTTTATGTATTTTCAATATAATGATACATGTATATGAACTAGTAAAACTATAGGTAGAGATTAGAAAACAGATGTAGGACATGCGTTTCAAGAGGAAAATAGAACTGGGCTATGTGTTTGATTCAGTAAAAAAAGTGCCTGCGGATGTTGTAAGATACTTGCTGGATCTTTGTGCCCCATTGTCGTCATGGGCTGGGCCTGTTAAAAACAAAACCAAGCCTGTGCAGTCTATAGCCCAGTTGAAACTTGCTCGACCTGAAAAAACAATATACGTGCTCAATAGACGAGAGAATTCTGCAAGTACAGACTGATAACTGGGATACAGCAGGGATATAGTTTTTTCATCATGATAATAAGAGCATGCACTTGTTTCAAAAAATTTGGAGAACTAGGAATTCAAACGGTAGGTGCTTATGCTATCCATCAAATAAAAATCAGGTGCCTGAAAATTTGTTTTGAAACAAATGATTCAACTTTATATCCACGTCGACCCTCGGCATGATGGTTGGAAGCAAATGCCAAGTTCCTACCAAAAGATCGTTAACAACAATACCAACTTGCAGATGACAAGGTAGTACAAGTACCAATACCAAACTAACTTATAATCTTTTTAGTCCTGGCCCTAGTGTTCGTCTGGTAGAAAATCTTGCAGAGGACCAGCTCCCGCTCCTTTTCTTGCTCCAGGTCCCTGAGGTGGTACTGGTGCATCACCCAGTTGGTCCTCTGCTGGTCAAAGTTCTTGTTGGTGTGCAGCACCAGAACCTTTTTGCTGCCCGTCTTCCGGTCGTGCTAGTGTTTTGCCACATCGCGTGCATGCTGCACTCCAACTGTATCTTGCGACGCGTCCACGTGCCCCTTTTGAATGCCCTGGAATTGCGCTAGAAGAAATGCTTGCTTAGGCCTCAAGGTGCTCGATCAGCTCCTGATCCGTGGGTTTGAACTTGATGCCAGCCGGCAGCACCGGCCAATCCTTCTTCGACTTGCATGGGTTAATTCCAGTTATATGGTACTCAATGTATGATCAATCAACTGTTTTAAGTGAATGATGAAAGATTTTGACAGATAAGTGGTACTCCAAATCTAAAGTCCAAAATACCCGAACACGCCGCCGAGACTTGTGTCACCTCAATTCAATGTGTGGACATGATGAATAATTTGACCGACGTATACTAGTACTGCTACTGTACTACTTACTAGTCGTATTTAGTGTCACAATTTAACCATAGGTTTAACTAACAAGTACACACTTAAAGCCTAAGTGATATATATATATATATATATATATATATATATATATATATATATATATATATATATATATATATATATATATATACTACACAGCATCTCCATCATCATTATCAGTACATCCTGCGCAGGAGAGTTAGGATGCACTTGATCCCAGAAAGGTATCTATCCTTCAAACCAGAGGAGTGCTTCAAACTAACAACAATACATAATATCCAACAAAAGAGGGTCGTGCTACAGCAGCAGAATACATGGCTTAGTCTACATATCAATATGAATCAAGTTGTGCATATTTGCTGTTGGCATGAACCACGTCACTGCATGCCGGGTTTGCAAAAGCCATCCGTCGCATGGAAGCTTGATGCCTTTCACACACTGAAGATTATCTGGCAACAAGCTGTGCCGACGAATCTCTGGATTTGGTGATTCATCAAACCCATGGTATGATGTGTAAACACAGTCCCCCCTAGAGAATGGAAGTTGCATAGCACGGTAATCATCGCCGATGATATGATCGATGATTGGTTGGATGATCGGATAATTGAGCCCGAGGAACATGGAGTGGTTGCCGAGGCTGTAAACCTGCCTCCAGTTCAATACGACTGGCCCAACGGAGCTGGGATCATTCTCGAACACGAAGCAGCCATAGCCATCAATGTCACAAACGCCCCAAGCATTGTACTGCATGTGGTTTGGTGAAATGGTTTGGTCAATTTGGTACATGTAAATGAGCATCAAATGACCACCGTCAGCTGAACGAGCGATAAACCACCACCCATCGGCTGGTATGATTCCAGGTGCTGGATCATGAAGGCTAGCGCATTTGCGTCTACTGCAACAATTCAAATTGGAGACCAAAAGGACAAAATTAAACAATCATGTTCAGAGTATGTGTGGAATTAAGATTATTATAACAGTGACACATATCATAGACAAAGAATTGCAATGTCGTGGTCATAATCATACCCCAAGTTAAAAAATAAGCCAATGGCTTTCATATTCTTTTTTTAGAAAAGGAGGATTAATGGCTTTCATATTCTAGCAATATATCATGGTTCAAACATCATGTAACAATGATAGGAAAACAGATATGACAGGGCCTACTCATATTCTACCATAGCACTTACTATAGTTATCATATCAACTCTAAGCAATAACATGCGTTGTTATAAAAATCCTGGAAATGAGAGTAACATGTAGCAATCATGAGGTTATACTCATAATATCTATTCTAACAATCATTAGATACCAATTGTTCTTATATCAACTCTAACAATAACATGTGTGGTCATAAAAATCTAGGAAATGAGAGGAACATATAGCAATGATGTGGTTATAGTCATACTATGTATTCTAAATTTGTAACAATGAACAGACAGTCGTATTCTTAAGGTAAAGATGAGATGAGATAGAACAATTACACGACGATAGATTCCACCAGTATAGGCAGCCAATCTATGCGTCGACCGCATAAACGATGCCATCATGCACTATAGCATTAGACAGAAGTGTTGGGTAAAGAGGATCGACGATGAGCCATAACCATGTATGGCGACCGAATTCCAGATAGACTAATCCCATGTTGAACATGGTAATGAGCTTGTAATCCATGTAGTCTTCTGATGATGTGGGCACTTCACAGATTACAAGCTTTAGCAAACAGAGGTCGAGCCAAAACCTCGACGCGTCTCGTGCGTAGTAGGCAGGAGTGTCCGGCGGGCCACGAGGCTCGATGGCGACGGTATCCAAAGATGGAAGGGTGATCTCTCGCTGGGTGTAGATATCCACGAGATGCCACGGACTACTGGATTGGTGGATGAGGACGATCCAGTTGGCCTTCATGCCCCCCCCCCAGTAGTGGCCGCGCATGAAGGATGGGTGGACGGGTAGTGGTAGCATATCGAGGGGCACCACGGCAACCTTCGTAGGCTCGTCAAGTCGGTGTCTGGGCCACCTGCGAGGATCGGGCATCAGCAAGCAGGGTGTCTTGAAAAGAGTTGGCGGGTTGCAGACGAGTAGAGGGTACAAAGACACCGAGCATGCGGCCAGACGGACGATGCTGAGTAGGTCCATACGATTATAGATCTGCTCCAAGAGAACATCGGGGAGGGAATTCCAATCGCGGCTCTGCGTGTTAGTCGGTTCTGCCATTGGGGTTTTCGGTGCCTGCGAGCCAGCGGGGAAGTGGATTCGGGCGGGCGAGCGAAGAAGCTTCTCCTCGCGTGGCCGAGCAGTGAGCAGGGGGATATGGTACGCGCGAGCTACCAAGGAAGATAGCGTGGGCGAGCGAGCAGTGAGCGGGGGGAAATGGTGTGCGGCCGACGATGGGGAAGAGAGGAGGAAGAAGAGTGGAAGATGGGGAAGAAAGTGCATTAAATCTCAATTCTACTACTACTACTAGGATATACCGTCCTTCGGAGTGTAAATAGTTACACCGATGACATGTGGGTCTACCACAAGAGGGCCCATATGTCAGTTAATGGAGGACAGAAGCGTGCTCTACTGGCAAACATGATGGCAGTACCGGGTAAGGCTGATTTAGTAACACCAACATGCTGGTTCAGCTTATTAATTAAGTGTCCCATCTGCTCCAGCATGTATTGTCACTTCAATGCAAAGACTAGTTGAATAGTTCTCTCTGACCGAGATGGGGAATAATGGATCGCGAAGACTTCCTTTCTACATTATCCCTATGCCTCTACGCTCACTTCACTCATGTTGCTCCGTACGTAGTTACTTGTTGAAATCTCTAGAAAGACAAATACTCCGTATTTGGGAACAGAGGGAGTATCACCATATGGAGGGAACAGAGGAAGCTTGAAATATGAACATGTCAATGGGAGGGAGTAAGCCCCATGCATGCATGCATGCAACATGCAACACTCACACGTACACATGGACGCACGCAACACTCACGCACCCATGCGGCACACAGCACACGACGCAACACACACGCTCACGCTCAAGTGCTCAACCTACTCCTTGCGTCCGTGAAAGACTGTACATTTAGAGATTTACACATTGACCAGGAAATAATTAACACCCAAAAGTAGCAGACTTATGTGTGCATGCAACCATTGAGAGAAGAAGATGAAATGAAGGTCATTGCATGCTGTAATTAAGGATAGACATGTAGCCTATACCTAGAGCACAAGTTGGTGCATTAGTCAATCAATATCGATTTAGATTAAAGGTTCAATGCATTGGAAGTGTAGATGTACTACACTCTTTGTTTTTTAGCTGGTTTCTTTGCTCTGCCAACTGACAGGTGGGACCCAGAAATCAGGTGACAATTTAACCAGTCAACAAAGTGCCACGTCGACTATGTGGCCGGTCAGTAGGGTGCAATACGGTGATCTACGATGAGCTAGTGGTTGTATAATCACCGCAAAACTATATATAGTGACCGTAAAGAGCGTATTGTTACATACGTTGACCGCCAGTGTATTTTTCTCATTTCAAATTAAGCCATATTAACCAGAAAGGATGCAGTATGGACTAGTACTAGTACTGCTTTGATGTGTCCCGTCTACCCGCCGAAGGAGGAGAAGCTTGCTTACTACGCCTCTCCCTCGCCCACGTGTGCGGTGGTTCGCAGGACGAGGAGAGGGTTTTGACTACAACGCCCTCTCCCTCGCGGTGGACGTGCAGCAGTTCAATCGGTGTCAGATTGCCAGAAGCATAATGTGTACTGTAGTATCATCATTGTTGGACCTTTCGAAGAGGCGAAGAGCCAAGTGCAAGGTTCACATGAGTATGACCTGTTGAACCTCCCGAAGAGGCAAAGAGCCAAGCACAAGGTTCTATAGGAGTTGTCGTCCTAGTAGGAGCGTACTACTGTTGGGGAACGTAGCATAAATTCAAAATTTTCCTACGTGTCACCAAGATCTATCTATGGAGTCATCTAGCAACGAGGGAGGAGTGGATCTACATACCCTTGTAGATCGCGCGCGGAAGCGTTCAAGAGAACGGGGTTGATGGAGTCGTACTCGTCGTGATCCAAATCACCGATGATCCTAGCGCCGAACGGACGGCACCTCCGCGTTCAACACACGTACGGAGCAGCGGAGTCTCCTCCTTCTTGATCCAGCAAGGGGGGAGGAGAGGTTGATGGAGATCCAGCAGCACGACGGCGTGGTGGAAGTAGCGGGATTCCAACAGGGCTTCGCCAAGCGCTGCGGGAGGAGGGAGATGTGTCATGGGAGGGAGAGGGAGGCGCCAGGGCTTAGGTTTGGTTGCCCCTCCCTTCCCCTCACTATATATAGGGCCAAGGGAGAGGGGGAGGGCACAGCCTTGCCCCTTCCTCCAAGGAAGGGTGCGGCCAAGGGGGGGGAGGAGTCCATCCTCCCCAAGGCACCTCGGAGGTGCCTTCCCCTTTTAAGACTCTCCCCTCCTCTTGTCCCTTTGGCGCATGGGCCTCTTGGGGCTGGTGCCCTTGGCCCATATAGGCCAAGGCGCACCCCCTACAGCCCATGTGGCCCCCGGAGCAGGTGGTCCCATCCGGTGGACCCCCGGGACCCTTCCGGTGGTCCCGGTACAATACCGGTGACCCCAAAACTTGTCCCGATGGCCGAAATAGCACTTCCTATATATAATTCTTTACCTCCGGACCATTCCGGAACTCCTCGTGACGTCCGGGATCTCATCCGGGACTCCGAACAACTTTCGGGTTACCGCATAGTAATATCTCTATAACCCTAGCGTCACCGAACCTTGTGTGTAGACCCTACGGGTTCGGGAGACATGCAGACATGACCGAGATGACTCTCTGGTCAATAACCAACAGCGGGATCTGGATACCCATGTTGGCTCCCACATGTTCCACGATGATCTCATCAGATGAACCACGATGTCAAGGACTTAATCAATCCCGTATACAATTCCCTTTGTCTATCGGTACGATACTTGCCCGAGATTCGATCGTCGGTATCCCGATACCTGTTCAATCTCGTTACCGGCAAGTCTCTTTACTCGTTCCCTAACACATCATCCTGTGATCAACTCCTTGATCACATTGTGCACATTATGATGATGTCCTACCGAGTGGGCCCAGAGACACCTCTTCGTCACACGGAGTGACAAATCCCAGTCTCGATTCGTGCCAACCCAACAGACACTTTCGGAGATACCCGTAGTGTACCTTTATAGCCATCCAGTTACGTTGTGACGTTTGGCACACCCAAAGCACTCCTACGGTATCCGGGAGTTGCACAATCTCATGGTCTAAGGAAATGATACTTGACATTAGAAAAGCTTTAGCATATGAACTACACGATCTAGTGCTATGCTTAGGATTGGGTCTTGTCCATCACATCATTCTCCTAATGATGTGATCCCGTTATCAACGACATCCAATGTCCATGGTCAGGAAACCGTAACCATCTATTGATCAACGAGCTAGTCAACTAGAGGCTTACTAGGGACATGGTGTTGTCTATGTATCCACACATGTATCTGAGTTTCCTATCAATACAATTCTAGCATGGATAATAAACGATTATCATGAACAAGGAAATATAATAATAATCATTTTATTATTACCTCTAGGGCATATTTCCAACAGTCTCCCACTTGCACTAGAGTCAATAATCTAGTTCACATCGCCATGTGATTAACACTCACAGGTCACATCGCCATGTAACCAACATCCAAAGAGTTTACTAGAGTCAATAATCTAGTTCACATCACTATGTGATTAGCACTCAATGAGTTCTGGGTTTGATCATGTTGCTTGTGAGAGAGGTTTTAGTCAACGGGTCTGAACCTTTCAGATCCGTGTGTGCTTTACAAATCTCTATGTCATCTCCTAGATGCAGCTACCACGTTCTATTTGGAGCTATTCCAAATAACTGTTCTACTTGGAGCTATTCTAAATTGTTGCTCCATTATATGTATCCGGTATCTCTACTCAGAGCTATCCGGATAGGTGTTAAGCTTGCATCGACGTAACCCTTTACGACGAACTCTTTTACCACCTCCATAATCGAGAAAATTCCTTAGTCCACTAGTTACTAAGGATAACTTTGACCGCTGTCCTGTGATCCATTCTTGGATCACTCTTGTACCCCTTGACTGACTCATGGCAAGGCACACTTCAGGTGCGGTACACAGCATAGCATATTGTAGAGCCTACGTCTTAAACATAGGGGACGACCTTCGTCCTTTCTCTCTATTCTGCCGTGGTCGAGCTTTAAGTCTTAACTTCATACCTTACAACTCAGGCAAGAACTCCTTCTTTGACTGATCCATCTTGAACACCTTCAAGATCATGTCAAGGTATGTGCTCATTTGAAAGTACCATTAAGCGTTTTGATCTATCCTTATAGATCTTGATGCTCAACGCTCAAGTAGCTTAATCCAGGCTTTCCATTGAAAAACACTTTCCAAATAACCCTATATGCTTTCCAGAAATTCTACGTCATTTCTGATCAACAATATGTCAACAACATATACTCATCAGAAATTCTATAGTGCTCCCACTCACTTCTTCGGAAATACAAGTTTCTCATAAACTTTGTACACACCCAAAATCTTTGATCATCTCATCAAAGCATACATTCCAACTCCGAGATGCTTACTCCAGTCCTCAGAAGGATAGCTGGAGCTTTGCATACTTATTAGCATCTTTCAGGATTGACAAAACCTTCCGGTTGTATCACATACAACCTTTCCTCAAGAAAATCGTCGAGGAAACAATGTTTCGACATCCTATCTGCAAGATTTCATAAATAATGTAGTACCTGCTAATATAATTCCAACAGACTCTTAGCATCGCTACGAGTGAGAAAGTCTCATCGTAGTCAACTCCTTGAACTTGTCAGAAAACATCTTAACGACAAGTCGAGCTTTCTTAATGGTGACATTTACCACCATTGTCCGTCTTCCTTTTAAAATCCATCTGTACCCAACAGCCTTACGGCCATCGAGTTGTTCTGCCAAAGTCTACACTCTGTTTTCATACATGGATCCTTTCTCGGATTTTATGGCCTCGAGCCATTTATCGGAATCCGGGCCCACCATCGCTTCTCCATAGCTCGTAGGTTCATTGTTGTCTAGCAACATGACTTCCTAGACAGGATTACGTACCACTCTGAAGTAGTACACATCCTTGTCATCCCACAAGGTTTGGTAGTGACTTGATCTGAAGTTTCATGATCACTATCATAAGCTTCCACTTCAATTGGTGTAGGTGCCACAGTAACAACTCTTTGTGCCCTGCTATACACTAGTTGAAGAGACGGTTCAATAACCTCATCAAGTCTCCACCATCCTCCCACTCAATTCTTTCGAGAGAAACTTTTCCTCGAGAAAGGACCCGATTCTAGAAACAATCCCTTATTGCTTTCGAATCTGAGACAGGAGGTATACCCAACTGTTTTGGGTGTCCTATGAAGATGCATTTATCCGCTTTGGGTTCGAGCTTATCAGCCTGAAACTTTTTCACATAAGCGTCGCAACCCCAAACTTTTAAGAAATGATAGCTTAGGTTTCTCTAAACCATAGTTCATACGGTGTCATCTCATCAGAATTACGTGGTGCCCTATTTAAAGTGAATGTGGTTGTCTCTAATGCCTAACCCATAAACTATCATGGTAATTCGATAAGAGACATCATGGTATGCATCATATCCAATAGGGTGCAGTTATGATGTTCGGACACACCATCACACTATGGTGTTCCAGGCTGTATCAGTTGTGAAACAATTTCCACAATGTCTTAATTCTGTGCCAAACTCGTAATTCAGATATTCATCTCTATGATCATATCATAGATCTTTTATCCTCTTGTCACGACGATCTTTCAACTTCACCCTGAAATTACTTGAACCTTTCAATAATTCAGACTCGTGATTCATCAAGTAAATATACTCAACATCTACTCAAATCATCTGTGAAGTAAGAACATAACAATATCCACTACATGCCTCAACACTCATTGGACTGCACACATCAAAATGTATTACTTCCAACAAGTTGCTTTCTAGTTCCATTTTACTGAAACCGAGGCTTTCAGTCATCTTGCCCATGTGGTATGATTTGCATGTCTCAAGTGATTCAAAATCAAGTGAGTACAAAGCGGTCCATTTGCATGGAGTTTCTTCATGCATATATACCAATAGACATGGTTCGCATGTCTCAAACTTTTCAAAACGAGTGAGCCCAAAGATCCATGAACATGGAGCTTCTTCATGCGTTTTATACCGATATGACTTACGTGGCAGTGCCACAAGTAGGTGGTACTATCATTACTATCTTATATCTTTTGGCATGAACATGTGTATCACTACGATCGAGATTCAATAAACCATTCATTTTAGGTGCAAGACCATTGAAGGTATTATTCAAATACACAGAGTAACCGTTATTCTCCTTAAATGAATAACCGTATTGCGATAGACATAATCCAATCATGTCTATGCTCAACGCAAACACCAATCTCGATGGTAGAGGGAGCATGCGATGCTGGATCATATCAACATTGGAAACACTTCCAACACATATCGTCAGCTCACCTTTAGCTAGTCTCCGTTTATTCCATAGCTTTTATTCCGAGTTACTAACACTTAGCAACCGAACCGGTATCTAATACCCTGGTGCTACTAGGAGTACTAGTAAAGTACACATCAACACAATGTATATCCAATATACTTCTATCGACCTTGCCAGCCTTCTCATCTACCAAGTATCTAGGGTAATTCTGCTCCAGTGGCTATTCCTCTTATTACAGAAGCACTTAGTCTCGGGTTTGGGTTCAACCTTGGGTTTCTTCACTAGAGCAGCAGTTGAATTGCCGTTTCATGAAGTATCCCTTCTTGCCCTTGCCCTTCTTGAAACTAGTGGTTTCACCAACCATCAACAATTGATGCTCCTTCTTGATTTCTACTTTGGTGTCAAACATCGCGAATATCTCAAGGATCATCATATATGTCCCTGATATATTATAGTTCATCACGAAGCTCTAGCAGCTTGGTGGTAATGACTTCGGAGAAACATCACTATCTTATGTGGAAGATCAACTCCCACTCGATTCAAATGATTGTTGTACTCAGACAATCTGAGCACAAGCTCAACAATGGAGCTTTCCTCCCTTAGTTTGCAGGCTAAGAAAATCGTCGGAGGTCTTATACCTCTTGACATGGGCACGAGCCTGAAATCCCAATTTCAGCCCTCAAAACATATCATATGTTTTGCGACGTTTCAAAAACGTCTTCGGTGCCTCAACTCTAAACCGTTTAACTGAACTATCATGTAGTTATCAAAATGTGTATGTCAGATGTTCGCAACATCCACAGACGACGTTCGAGGTTCAGCACACTGAGCGGTGCATTAAGGACATAAGCCTTCTATGAAGCAATGAGGACAATCCTCAGTTTATGGACCTAGTCCGCATAATTCTACTATCAACTTTCAACTAAGTTTTCTCTAGGAACATATCTAAACAGTAGAACTAAAGCGCGAGCTACGACATAATTTGCAAAATCCTTTTGACTATGTTCAGGATAAACAAGTTCATCTTATGAACTCCCACTCAGATAGACATCCCTCTATTCATCCAAGTGATTACATGATCCGAGTCAACTAGGCCGTGTCCGATCATCACGTGAGACGGACTAGTCAACATCGGTGAACATCTTCATGTTGATCGTATCTACCATACGACTCATGCTCGACCTTTCGGTCTTCTGTGTTCCGAGGCCATGTCTGTACACATGCTAGGCTCGTCAAGTCAACCTAAGTGTTTGCATGTGTAAATCTGTCTTACACCCGTTGTATGTGAACGTAAGAATCTAACACCCGATCATCACGTGGTGCTTCGAAACTACGAACTGTCGCAACGGTGCACAGTTAGTGGGAACACTTTCTTGAAATTTTAATGAGGGATCATCTTATTTACTACCGTCGTTCTAAGTAAACAAGATGTATAAACATGATAAACATCACATGCAATCAAATAATAGTGACATGATATGGCCAATATCATATAGCTCCTTTGATCTCCATCTTGGGGCTCCATGATCATCTTGTCACCGGCATGACACCATGATCTCCATCATCATGATCTCCATCATCGTGTCTCCATGAAGTTGTCACGTCATCTATTACTTCTACTACTACAGCTAACGGTTAGCAATAAAGTAAAGTAATTACATGACATTTATGTTGACACGCAGGTCATAAATAAATAAAGACAACTCCTATGGCTCCTGCCGGTTGTCATACTCATCGACATGCAAGTCGTGATTCCTATTACAAGAACATGATCAATCTCATACATCACATATCATTCATCACATCCTTTTGGCCATATAACATCACATAGCATACCCTGCAAAAACAAGTTAGACGTCCTCTAATTGTTGTTTGCATGTTTTACGTGGCTGCTATGGGTTTCTAGCAAGAACGTTTCTTACCTACGCAAAAACCACAACGTGATATGCCAATTGCTATTTACCCTTCATAAGGACCCTTTTCATCGAATCCGATCCGACTAAAGTGGGAGAGACAGACACCCGCCAGCCACCTAATGCAACTAGTGCATGTCAGTCGGTGGAACCGGTCTCACGTAAGCATACGTGTAAGGTTGGTCCGGGCCGCTTCATCCCACAATGCCACCGAATCAAGATAAGACTAGTAACGGCAAGCGTATTGAACAAAATCAACGCCCACAACTACTTTGTGTTCTACTCGTGCATAGAAACTACGCATAGACCTAGCTCATGATGCCACTATTGGGGAACGTAGCATAAATTCAAAATTTTCATACGTGTCACCAAGATCTATCTATGGAGTCATCTAGCAACGAGGGAGGAGTGGATCTACATACCCTTGTAGATCGCGCGCGGAAGCGTTCAAGAGAACGGGGTTGATGGAGTCGTACTCGTCGTGATCCAAATCACCGATGATCCTAGCGCCGAACGGACGTCACCTCCGCGTTCAACACACGTACGGAGCAGCGACGTCTCCTCCTTCTTGATCCAGCAAGGGGGGAGGAGAGGTTGATGGAGATCCAGCAGCACGACGGCATGGTGGAAGTAGCGGGATTCCAACAGGGCTTCGCCAAGCGCTGCGGGAGGAGGGAGATGTGTCATGGGAGGGAGAGGGAGGCGCCAGTGCTTAGGTTTGGTTGCCCCTCCCTTCCCCCCACTATATATAGGGCCAAGGGAGAGGGGGAGGGCGCAGCCTTGCCCCTTCCTCCAAGGAAGGGTGCGGCCAAGGGGGGGAGGAGTCCATCCTCCCCAAGGCACCTCGGAGGTGCCTTCCCCTTTTAGGACTCTCCCCTCCTCTTGTCCCTTTGGCGCATGGGCCTCTTGGGGCTGGTGCCCTTGGCCCATATAGGCCAAGGCGCACCCCCTACAGCCCATGTGGCCCCCGGGGCAGGTGGTCCCATCCGGTGGACCCCCGGGACCCTTCCGGTGGTCCCGGTACAATACCGGTGACCCCGAAACTTGTCCCGATGGCCGAAATAGCACTTCCTATATATAATTCTTTACCTCCGGACCATCCCGGAACTCCTCGTGACGTCCAAGATCTCATCCGGGACTCCGAACAACTTTCGGGTTACCGCATACTAATATCTCTATAACCCTAGCGTCACCGAACCTTAAGTGTGTAGACCCTACGGGTTCGGGAGACATGCAGACATGACCGAGATGACTCTCCGGTCAATAACCAACAGCGGGATCTGGATACACATGTTGGCTCCCACATGTTCCACGATGATCTCATCGGATGAACCACGATGTCAAGGACTTAATCAATCCCGTATACAATTCCCTTTGTCTATCGGTATGATACTTGCCCGAGATTCGATCGTCGGTATCCCGATACCTGTTCAATCTCGTTACCGGCAAGTCTCTTTACTCGTCCCATAACACATCATCCTGTGATCAACTCCTTGATCACATTGTGCACATTATGATGATGTCCTACCGAGTGGGCCCAGAGACACCTCTCCGTCACACGGAGTGACAAATCCCAGTCTCGATTCGTGCCAACCCAACAGACACTTTCGGAGATACCCGTAGTGTACCTTTATAGCCACCCAGTTACGTTGTGACGTTTGGCACACCCAAAGCACTCCTACGGTATCCGGGAGTTGCACAATCTCATGGTCTAAGGAAATGATACTTGACATTAGAAAAGCTTTAGCATACGAACTACACGATCTAGTGCTATGCTTAGGATTGGGTCTTGTCCATCACATCATTCTCCTAATGATGTGATCCCGTTATCAACGACATCCAATGTCCATGGTCAGGAAACCGTAACCATCTATTGATCAACGAGCTAGTCAACTAGAGGCTTACTAGGGACATGGTGTTGTCTATGTATCCACACATGTATCTGAGTTTCCTATCAATACAATTCTAGCATGGATAATAAACGATTATCATGAACAAGGAAATATAATAATAATCATTTTATTATTGCCTCTAGGGCATATTTCCAACAACTACAACTATAGCGAACGATGCTACTGTATGATGCCACCATGTCACATATATCCAATGTTGTGCCACCTTTTTTTCTCAAAGAGTGTGTTGGAGCCCGTGCAACAACCACACAAGTTGCACGCACAAATAACACATTTACAAGTAATAAATTCTAAAGGACAAATGCCAGTATACCACACAAGTTCATCTCCAATTCATGTGATAAATTTGTGCACGACTAGTCTACATATATTCACAGTGCTACCGTTCACAATTTATCGTACTCCACTTACACGTTATAGATGGGCTACATGTCCTCCTCCAGGTTCCAGTCCCAGGTGCTCTTCTTGGATGGCACGATCCATAGCGGTGGGAAACGGGAATCATTGTCACAGCTTTCTAGTCTGGTTCCACACAATGGAAACTCATCCAAGCTGAAGCGGCATAAATCAGGGATAGCGTGTTCCAGCATGTCGTTCATCTGGCAGTGCGCACTAAAGACACAACCATGCTTCATGAATGGCAGGCCTTTCGTGTCGTGCACGAAAGGTGGCATCCGCTTCACAATGGGGTAGCTGTCCCCAATGAAAAGTGAGTACTCTTCAAGAGTGTTCCTCGGCACCCACGTAGCATCACGAGGGTCGAACTCGGCGCCGTTCATCTGGTACATGCGGCATCTCAGATCTGGACACATGGTGACGTACATAGTCAAGGTCCATGCATAATAATGTTGTGCTCAAATATGGCGATCAGTAATACTGCGCAGCAAATAGTACTACTCTGGTATAGAGGAAGTAAAATAACCGGCTTATTATATATAGCCACTGTTGGCTACATGAATGAGATAGTAAGACATGGAAAAACAAAAATGGTGGCAGCTAGTGGGTTCAAGTCTTCAAGGGCTTAGCTAGCTATACATGTCCTCCAAGGTAAAAAGTACTCCTACTAGTACAACAATGAAAGAGAAGGCAAGAGGGTTAGAAAATGGAATACCTGGGTAGATGGTGACGGTTCGATCGTGGTAGATTGTGTGACCATGTTGCACATCAGTGGTACCATGGGTAACGACTGCTAAGATAGTTTATCCCAATATGCCAAAGTCAGCTACAAGGTTCCAGGTTAGACCAAATCGCGGATGCAAATGCACATCCAGGATCGGCGATCTTATTTTGATCACGGGATGACTGGTTCCTGCAAAATAATGGAGTACCGTTAGGGATGCAAATGATGGTTTGTGCATTCCGTTTGTAATCTCCCGTACCGTAGGATGGCAACCAGATGAAACAAATCCCCTAGCTTGTCACCGCGAAGATGCAGCCTAGATGGCGCACGGCGTCTTCGAACGTGTAGGGGTACAAATCTGCCGCCGCCAACATGCGCCAGCCTCTACCGTTACTGCCTCTTGCATTTATGGCAATCCTTATGTCGAACACCGCAATGAGATAGTAATCATCGTAGCCGCGTCGCTTTGTTGGCGGGTCCGCAATTGCTATCTTCTTCACTCTCATGTAGGCATCATCATACGTATTCAAGCCCAGCCAGTCCGGAAGGCCGATCCCAATGGTGGAGAAGGGGTCTACCGGAACGGCCGCACTATTGTGGATGTTGTGCAAAATGATGATGGTATCCGGCCGGAGGTATGCAAGCCAATCTTCGTTGGCACCGACCTAGACCTATATATAAGACGGTGGGCAACGGAGAAATTATGGGATGGAAATGGAATAACTAAGTACTACATGATCAAACTCCATTACTAACCTGCTCATCGGACAAAATCCGACTAGCTCTCAACGTCGGCAACTCTAGCGGAGTCAACGTGCAACCATGGCCAGGGAGCGGTGGACTGTTCGAAGGATTGTCCCATAGAAGAACCTTCTCCTCGAGGACGCATGGAAGACCAACAAGCATGGCCTTTTCCCAAGCCATTTTAAGCACTGTCTTGAAATAGTTGGTGCAGGAAGCACCGAGTCTTGCGGCGGTGAGGACGTCAGAGCACCGTGCGATTTCTCCCAGAGGATCATCATCCAAGGTCTCCCAGCCCCGACGAGGAGGAGAACCGCCTGGCAAATCCATGGGAGCAGCAACGAACTGCCTTCTCTTCGGGGGGAGGGGAACTGGCGAGGAGGAGATAAGAGCGTAGTAACCACAGGGCCTCGTCCCTTCCAACTGTAGAGCGTAGTAAGCTATAGTAGTAGTTTTTGGCGTGGATTAAGAAATTTTGGGTATGTTTTTGCTAATTTTTGTACACGCCAACTAGTGTAAACAAATGTCTTACATTACGCGACGGAGGACTACGTACTTGTATTGTAGCAGTACTAGTACTACTTTCTCAACTAGTAGTGCGAGGGTAGTACTAGTGCTATGTACTGTACTTCTAGTATAGTGCACCAGTTTTGAACTCTTGAATCTCAGGGCCAAGGAGATATAGTTGGAAGTGAAGGGTACTACTGTTCTCTAGAACCATCGTTGTACTATCAATGCAGGGAAAGTACACCTGCGTAGTGGCCTAGTGGGTACTCTCGGTGCTCTATTCAGCCGCTCCTCTCACGTAGCTGGCCTACTCAGGCGCTCCTCTCACGCACACACTAGCAGCATGTTTATCAGCGACGGTTACTGCGGGGGCAGAACATTTGAGTTATTTGATAGAGCGAGACTAGGCTTTTCGCTTCCATTTGTGGAGGTGTAATGGATCTCATCGAACTTTGTTAATAGTTCCTTCTTTATGAATGAGATGAAGCAAAGCTTTTGCCTCCGTTCCAAAAAACACGTCAAGAGGAATTTCTTTTATAGAAGAGCCAATAATGGAGTGAAGTCCATGCGTGCAACGCCACGAGCTACAGAATAGTAGTAGAGCACTTTACATACAGAGCCATATTGCACAGTTCACATTGCCCCGACAGGCTTTTCCGGCTCCTCGGGCTTAATTGGGAGGCGCTAGTTTAAATATGCTACTAGCTGATGAGGAAGCTGCAAGCGAGGTGCGGCTAGGGTGAGCATGCGAGCCACGAGATGCTGGGAAGGAAAACCCGTTCACGTGGCTAGGCTATCCACACTAGTAGAAAACAGGGCTTTGGTCCAGGCCGGGTCAGCCCATTAGTCCCGGTTCAGTTCAGAACCGGGACCAATGGGGCCATTGGTCCCGTTTCGTGAGCCCAGGGGGCCGTCCGGGCCACGTGGGCCATTGGTCCCGGTTCATCTGGACCTTTTGGTCCCGGTTGGTGGGATGAACCGGGACCAATGGGCCTCGCTCCTGGCCCACCACCATTGGTCCCGGTTGGTGGCTTGAACCGGGACCAAAGGCTCCCCTTTAGTCCCGGTTCATGCCACCAACTAGGACCAATGAAGTGCCTATATATACCCCCTCGCGTAAGAGCAGAGCACACTGCTCTGTTTTTTTCTGGCCGAGGGGGAGAGGGCTTGGTGGTGCTCTAGCTCACCTCCTATGCACACAAGGTGTTCGATGGAATGCCCGAGCCACACTACTTAAGCTTTCTCCTCTCCAAGCTCCATTTTCCACAATATTTGTCTAGGTTTAGCGGTCCGTCACGCCCCGTCCCCGTCTTCACCGCCGTCGATCACCCGCGCCGAGCTCATCGCCGGCACCACTGTGGTGAGCCTCTTGTTCTTATCTTCTTTCTGAAAGGAAAAATATTCTTACTTGTATGTTTACATAGATACTTGCATTATTTTCTTACTTTTATTATTACATCTTATATAGTGCGATGGTTTTGCTATCCGCCCCCGTCGGCCCTCGTCCTGTCTATGATTCGAATGTGGTATATATATTATCTTTATAACTATTGGTTCATTTATTGTTTATGAAAATTATGCCGACCAATGTGACATAGATTTTATTTATGTAGGATGTATGTGAATCGGAAATGCCAACCGACCCTATTGTAGAGAGGTTAAATTTAGTTGAAGAAGAAAACAATTTGTTGAAGGAAAAAAAAATTGAGGAGGAGAAGATGATATTGGAGTTGCATGTTGCGGATGTCGTCGATGATCACAAGATCAAGATGGATGCAATGCGCTTGAAGATTAGAAAGATTAGAAAATATGCCATTCATACCGAGGCTTGGTATCATTATGCCGTTGGATCAATTGTTACCTTGGTTGCGATTATGATCGCATTTGTTTTCGCATTGAAATGTTTTACATAGTTTCATTGTATGGTTTAATTAATTAGATGCTCTGGAGAGCTATATGTTGTTAGATGAGAACTATGTATGCACTTTGGTTTTAATGTGATGATGAACTTCTATTAATTTGGACACTTAATTATATATAATGCACGCAGATGAACCGGCAATGGATGTACGGTGACAGACACACCTGCGAGTACATTAAGGGCGTGCATGAGTTTCTCGATGCGGCTGAGGCAAACAAGCAGAATGGTTTTATGTGTTGTCCATGCACTTAATGTGGGAATACGAGGTCTTACTCTAACCGGAAAATCCTTCACTCCCACCTGCTTTACAAGGGTTTCATGCCACACTATAATGTTTGGACGAGGCACGGAGAAATAGGGGTTATGATGGAAGACGACAAAGAAGAAGAGTACGATGACAACTATGTGCCCCCTGAATACGGTGATGCTGCAACGGGGGGAGCTGGTGAAGATCAAGACGAACCAGATGATGTGCCCAATGATGCTGCAACGGGTGAAGCTTCTGAAGATCAAGAGGAACTAGACGATGTGCCCAATGATGATGATCTCCGCCGGGTCATTGTCGATGCAAGGACGCAATGCGAAAGTCAAAAGGAGAAGCTGAAGTTCGATCGCATGTTAGAGGATCACAAAAAAAGGGTTGTACCCCAATTGCGAAGATGGCAACACAAAGCTCGGTACCGTACTGGAATTGCTGCAGCGGAAGGCCGAGAATGCTGTGGCTGACAAAGGATTTGAGAAGCTACTGAAAATATTGAAGAAGAAGCTTCGAAAGGATAACGAATTGCCCGACAGTACATATGCAGCAAAGAAGGTTGTATGCCCTCTAGGATTGGAGGTGGAGAAGATACATGCATGCCCTAATGATTGCATCCTCTACCGCGGTGCATACAAGGATCTGAACGCATGCCCGGTATGCGGTGCATTGTGGTATAAGATCAGACGAGATGACCCTGATGATGTTGACGACGAGCCCCCCAGGAAGAGGGTTCCTACGAAGGTGATGTGGTATGCTCCTATAATACCACGGTTGAAACGTCTATTCAGAAACGAAGAGCATGCCAAGTTGATGCGATGGCACAGTGAGAACCGAAAGAAAGATGGGAAGTTGAGAGAACCCGCTGACGGGTCGCAGTGGAGAAAAATCGAGAGAAAGTACTGGGATGAGTTTGCAAAGGACCCAAGGAATGTATGGTTTGCTTTAAGCGTGGATGGCATTAATCCTTTCGGGGAGCAGAGGAGCAATCACAGCACCTGGTCTGTGACTCTATGTATGTATAACCTTGCTCCTTGGATGTGCATGAAGCGAAAGTTCATTATGATGCCAGTTCTCATCCAAGTCCCTAAGAAACCCGGCAACGACATTGATGTGTACCTAAGGCCATTAGTTGAAGAACTTTTACAGTTGTGGAATGGAAACGGTGTACGTACGTGGGATGAGCACAGACAGGAGGAATTTAACCTTAAGGCGTTGCTGTTCGTGACCATCAACGATTGGCCCACTCTCAGTAACCTTTCAGGACAGACAAACAAAGGATACCACGCATGCACGCACTGTTTAGATGACACTGAAAGTATATACCTGGACAAATGCAGGAAGAATGTGTACCTGGGCCATCGTCGATTTCTTCCGACCAACCATCAATGTCGAAAGAAAGGCAAGCATTTCAAAGGCGAGGCAGATCACTGGAAGAAGCCCGCCATGCGTATCGGTGATCACGTACTTGCTATGGTCAATGATTTACATGTAATCTTTGGAAAGGGTCCTGGTGGACTAGCTGTTCTGAATGACGCTGAGGGACACGCACCCACGTGGAAGAAGAAATCTATATTTTGGGACCTACCCTACTGGAAAGACCTAGAGGTCCACTCTTCAATCGACGTAATGCACGTGACGAAGAACCTTTGCGTGAACCTGCTACGCTTCTTGGGCGTGTATGGGAAGACAAAAGATACACCTGAGGCACGGGAGGACCTGCAACATTTGCACGAAAAAGACGGCATGCCTCCGAAGCAGTATAAAGGTCCTGCCAGCTACGCTCTTACGAAAGAAGAGAAAGAAATCTTCTTTGAATGCCTGCTCAGTATGAAGGTCACGACTGGCTTCTCGTCAAATATAAAGGGAACAATAAATATGCCAGAGAAAAAGTTTCAGAACCTAAAGTCTCATGACTGCCACGTGATTATGACGCAACTGCTTCCGGTTGCATTGAGGGGGCTTCTACCGGAAAACATCCGATTAGCCATTGTGAAGCTATGTGCATTCCTCAATGCAATCTCTCAGAAGGTGATCGATCCAGAAATCGTACCAAGGCTAAGGAGTGATGTGGCGCAATGTCTTGTCAGTTTCAAGATGGTGTTCCCACCATCCTTCTTCAATATCATGACGCACGTCCTAGTTCATCTAGTCGACGAGATTGTCATCCCGGGGCCCGTATTTCTACGCAATATGTTCCCCTTTGAGAGGTTCATGGGAGTCCTAAAGAAATATGTCCGTAACCGCGCTAGGCCAGAAGGAAGCATCTCCATGGGCCATCAAACAGAGATGTTATCGGGTTTTGTGTTGACTTCATTCCTGGCCTTAAGAAGATTGGTCTCCCTAAATCGCGGTATGAGGGGAGACTGACTGGAAAAGGCACTCTTGGAAGTGACTCAATAATATGCAGGGACGGATATTCTTGGTCTCAAGCACACTACACAGTTCTACAGAACTCTACCTTGGTGACCCCGTATGTCGATGAACACAAGAACAGTCTGCGCTCCAAACACCCGGAGCAGTGCGACGACTGGATTACATGTGAACACATCAGGACTTTCAGCAGTTGGTTGGAAACACATCTCAGAGGTGACAACACTGTTTGTGATGAGTTGTACTTGTTGTCCAGGGGACCATCTTTGACTGTATTGACTTACAAAGGATATGAGATAAATGGGAATACATTTTACACGATCGCCCAAGATCAAAAGAGCACCAACCAAAACAGTGGTGTCCACTTTGATGCAGCAACCAAGAGCGAAAGGGACACATATTATGGTTACATAGTGGACATATGGGAACTTGACTACGGACCTGATTTTAAGGTCCCTTTGTTTAAGTGCAAATGGGTCAATCTGTCAGGCGGCGGGGTACAGGTAGACCCACAGTACGGAATGACAAAAGTGGACCTGAAAAATCTTGGGTACACTGACGAACCGTTCGTCCTAGCCAATGATGTGGCACAGGTTATCTATGTGAAGGACATGTCTACCAAACCAAGAAAAAGAAAAGATAAGGAAGCGAATACATCATACGATGAGCCAAAGCGCCATATAGTTCTTTCAGGAAAAAGGGACATCCTGGGAGTGGACGGCAAGACAGACATGTCTGAAGATTATGAAAAGTTTCATGAAATTCCTCCCTTCAATGTCAAGGCTGACCCAAGCATCCTGATAAACGATGAAGATTATCCATGGTTACAGCGCAATAAGCAAATGACACAAGTGACGAAAAAGTGAAGACTTTCTCCCGCAAATATTATGATGATACCATGCCAACTTTGTAACAGATGATCTTTCGTCCGAAACCTTGATACTTCAAAAGAGATTGTCCGTTTTGTACACGAAGTGCATCCAGTTTTTGCCGTAACCATCTCAACTTTGTTGCACATGCTATGTGGGTGAAATGATGATACCATGCCATCTTTCAACCTTTTCGGAGTTCATTTGAAATGCTTTTCAATTTCAGGGTCTTATAGCTCAAAAAAATCAGTAAATGCATGAAAAATAACAAATGAAGTCAGAAAGGGTTGAAAATTGATGATGTGGCTTTGAATGGTGCATTTTGAATATAGAAAAAATATGGAGTTCAAATAAGTTCAAGAAAATGAAATCCCTTTGTAACAGATGATCTTTCGTCCGAAACCCTG
>NC_057800.1:208575646-208576642 GCF_018294505.1 Triticum aestivum | reverse complement strand
AAAAAGAAATCACTAAAAAACTATAAGTATTTAGTACAAATAAAAAAACAAAAAAGAAAACAAAAAAAAATCAAATTTTAAAACTAATGGCACTAAGAGAAAGTTTATAATTTTTATGACCTAAAAGCAAAAAGAAATCACTAAAAACTATAAGTATTTAGTACAAATAAAAAAATAAAAAGCAAAAAAGAAATCAAAAGAAGAAAACAAAAGAAATGCCACCTACTAGGCCTCCACGGCCTGAATACGACTAGAAGCCCTTATATGGGCCAGGATTTAGGCCCGCAGAAGGCCCAGCAGGCCCAACAGGCATAGCAATGCACATATTAGGCCCGTAAGCCTGCAATAGAGAGGAGCTCGAGAGGAATGTGGCAGCGAGGCTTATAAACCACTCCGAGCCCCTCTCAACTAGCGAGGTGGGACTAAACTTACGACCGCACTGCGCCAGCATAGGGCGTTTGGTCCCGGTTGGTAGCACCAACCGGGACTAAAGGGGTGCATTGGTACCGGTTCGTAACACCAACCAGGACGAATGCCCCCCTTTACTCCCGGTTGGTGCGACCAACCGGGACCAAACGCCTCTGCTTCCCGCCCTTTGGGCTGCCGAAAAGAGGCCTTTGGTCCCGGTTTGTAGCACCAACCGGGACCATAGGTGCGCATTCGTCCCAGTTCGTGCGATGAACCGGGACCATAGGTCCGCCTATATAAGCCCACACTTGCGAAAATTTCACCAACTGCTCCATTCCCCATCGCCGACGCTGCTAGGCTGCTCGTCCTCCTCGTCGCCGTCGCCGCGCCCTGCCCCATCCCCGCGTGCTTGTCGTCATCGCGCCCTGCCCCGTCGCCGTTGCCGCGCCCTATCGCTGTCGTCGTCGCCGCGCCCTGCCCCGTCGCCGTCGCCGGCCGCCCTGCCCAGAGCCTGCTGCCGTCCGCCCTGCCCAGAGCCCCGCCTCCTTGTCCCCGTCGCCGTGTGCCACCCCGAGCCCGCCGCCGTCC
>NC_057800.1:208466112-208574885 GCF_018294505.1 Triticum aestivum | reverse complement strand
AGGGGGGATGATAGATGATGATGAGGGGGGGGGAGGGGGGACGTCAGAAATTCATGAGAGGCGGGGAAGAAGGGGAAGAAGAGGGAGAAGAAGAGGAGACGAAGTCTTCTCCTCTATTCTTTCTCCTCCTCTATTCTTTCTTGTCTTCTTTTTTCTTCTTCTTCCTATATGTATTTGTCGGCGTTCTGGGAACGGGGGTCCCCAGACTTGCCTGCCTGCGGCCTGCGGCGTGGCTCAAAAGGGGGCCCAACGCGGCCCATCTTCATCAACACAAACCCAAGACCCTCGCGAGGGGCCAAGCCTCGCGGGGCGGACGACACGGAGCTTCCTCAGGCACGGCCTCATCAGGCTGGCTCGCGAGGAGGCGGAGAGATCAAGGCGGGGTACCTCACGAGATGCCCGTGACGCAAGCCATGACGACCAAAGGCGCCAGGCGGGCGCCAGCCGCGAAGTGTCCTCCTTTCCTCTTTGGTGCAAAGGGAGCAAGCGCAGGCGAGAGCATCAAGCAAAGGCACCCGTTTCGGTGCAACGAGACCAAGACCAGTCCAACGGCAGGGAGGAAGTCATTGTGGAGCCCAAGCCAGCGTCACCACCAGAGCCTTTGGCAGGCGAGGACCAACTTTAGTCAGGATAAGTGTACCAGATGTTCCCCTTCAAAATTGCCAATTGTTGGCGCCCTTCCCGCTCAATATTTGGGAAGAGGCCCAGGGCCTTTGCCTATAAATAGGACTAGCCACCCCCAGGGTAGATGGGCAATCAAGAAGGGAGAATCTAGAAGCCAAGAGAGAAACTAGCTAGGATCGGATCGAGTAGCATCACACACACAGAGAGAGAGAAGGGCGACTGAACTCCTCCTAGCAGTTCATCCCCCTAGCCAAGAACAGACCCTCGCGAGGCTGTTCTTCCTTGTATTGCTCATCATCATCAGCCCAAGAGGCAATCCACCACACCACACACTCGAGTAGGGTATTACACCACAACAGTGGCCCGAACCAGTATAAACCATGTGTCTCTTGTGCTGTTCTTTCCACAGCTTAGATCTTAGCGAGGCGGAGGGGTGCAGGTAGGTAGAAGGCGAAATCTCCGCACGCACCCCAGTGTTCGAACCTCAAGGGTCTGCCGGAACCTGAAATCCGACATTTGGCGTGCCAGGTAGGGGTGCGCCGGAATTCGTCTTCCACCACCCCGTTCTCCTCCGACCATCGCGTCCATGTCTGACGCTCGTCGGGCCTGTGCCGAGCGCCGGGCCGCTCTCGCTTCCCGCGTCACCCAGACGGCTCCTGTCGGCGGGCGTCCTCGCCGTTCCCCGTCACCTGCCGTCAACGCCGCCACCGGCCCGGCGGGGAACGAGAAGCAAGTGTCGTCTCAGCATCCGTCCGTGCCGCAAGACGGCCGCACCGCTACTCCCTCGCTCACCCCAGCTGGTTCTTCGTCCCGCGCGCTCCGCGCACCCATGGAGGCTCGAGCTGCGCTCATCACGGCAAACGAGCTCCTGCGCTACCGTCCCATCGACGACGTCTATGAAGAATGGCTCGACCGCGTCGCCGAGCTCATCCGCGCTGCAGGGGGCTCTCCTACGCCGTCCGTTCCACTGCACCGCACCCCGCCCCACGCGGGCGACGAAGCTCCGGGGGCGCCCTAGCCGCCTCCTCCTCAAGAAGGCGCCATGGCTCCAAGGCGCGTGGCCCCTGGGCGGAACCCGCTCCGTCAGGTGCCAGTGCGGCAAGAGCAGAGCTACCAAGAAGTCCCTCGCCCGCAAGAAGCTGCCCGGGCGCTCCCTGCTCCAGCACGTCACGACCATGCTCCTGCTCCCGCACGTCAAGACCTCGCGTTGCTCCCGGCTGCAGCGCGCGGGGACATGCAAGACCAAGCTCTCCGTCACCCAAGGCCTCCCGTGGCCACAGCAGGCTGTCGTGCCTTCACCACCGAGCTACGCAGCGTCGCGTGGCCCGACAAGTTCAAGCCAGACCTGCCTCCTCGTTACGACGACACGGCCGACCCTGCGGAGTTCCTCCAGCTCTATGAGCTGGGCATCGAAGCTGCCAACGGAGACGAGAAGGTCATGGCGAACTGGTTTCCCATGGCGCTCAAGGACGGGGCCCGCACCTGGCTCCTAAACCTGGCTCCAGGCACGATCTTCTCCTGGGACGGGATGCGCACCCGCTTCATCGCCAACTTCCAAGGTACTCGCGACCGGCCACCCACCATGAGCGACATGCGCCGCATCAAGCAACAACCCGGAGAGACCCTGCAGAAGTACATCCAGCGCTTCAACAATGCACGCCTCAAGATTCCCAAGGTGACCGAGGAGGCCATCATCTCAGCCTTCTCCGACGGCGTGCACGATGTCAAGATGAAGGAGGAGCTGGCGATGCATGAAGACCTGTGCACTTCCTTGGAGTTGTTCAACTTGGCAACCAAGTGCACCAGGGCTGAGGAAGGGCGTCTCTCCCTCCTTGAGCTGCCTGCCGCAGACCCAGAAGAGAAGAAGCCCCGTGATATGTATGTATGTATGTATGGATGGATGCATGTGATATGTATGTATGTATGTATGTATGTATCGGGTATGTCGTTGTCGATATACCCCCTACCCGACAACTTCGACGTGAGGGGGTCGAGAGGGGGTCTAGGGTCGCCGAGGGGTCGAGGGTCGTCCAACATGAGAGGAAGAAGAGGATAAAAAAAGAAGAGGAAGAAAAAAAAAGAGGAGAAGAAAGAATAGAGGAGCTCTATTCTTTCTTCTCCTCTTTTTTTCTTCTTCCTCTTTTTTTATCGGGAACGAGGGTCGTCGAGGGTCACCGAGCGGTAGAGGAAACCCTAAATAGCAAGTATCGTCGGTGTGAGATACATGTGGCCGTCGGTGTCGGACACTACATCCACGTCCCACAAGTGACGCGGGCTTCGATGCCCACGTCACTTGTGGGACGTGGATGTAGTGTCCGACACCGACGGCCACATGTATCTCACACCCACGATACTTGCTATTTAGGGTTTCCTCTACCGCTCGGTGACCCTCGACGACCCTCGTTCCCGATAAAAAAAGAGGAAGAAGAAGAAAAAAAGAGGAGAAGAAAGAATAGAGGAGTTCTTACTCCTCTATTCTTTCTTCTCCTCTTTTTTTCTTCTTCCTCTTCTTTTTTTATCCTTGAAGCGTTGTCGAGGCCACCCCAAACCCTAGAGAAGCAGCGTCGAGGCCACCCCAAACCCTAGAGAAGTAGCGTCGAGGCCACTAATTAATATTAGTTCTACATTTGCCACTAATATATCCATCTGTCATGTTTGAATAATAATTGCCATGTTGTCAATATTTGTAGAAACTATGGACACCGCCCGAGACGAAGTACAAGAAGAGTTGTTGGGGGACATAATCGCATGAGGAAGAGATGTCGTCGTCTCGTTGTTTCTCAACGACACCGATGGTCTGGAAGCAGCTGGCTATGATTATGATGGCTCCGGTGACCTAATGCCGGTGCAAGAAGGAGACCATGAGGACGGCTCCAGTGACCCAATGCCGGTGCAAGAAGGAGACCGTGATGATGTCTCCGGTGACCGAACCGAGTCCGGCCAGGTATATATATTAGTTAAGCTTCTGCTGACTAGCTAATTGATGCATTCATTGTTTTGGTATGTACACATGTTAATTAAGTCTTTGTTCTTTTTTCTAGCCCTCCGGATCGAGCACAACTTCGGTAAACAGACGAGGCCCGAAGAAAAAGTTGAGCTCGGATGAAAAGTTTGAGATCTTAGCAATCGCGCCCGACGGCCAACCGATTGAACCCCTCTGGACAAAGAGCGCATTTGTTGCTCAGTGTGGGTTTTTGGTTAGGGACAAGATCCCGATCAGTATCCAGCAATGGTTAAAGCCGGCTACAGAAGACCCTGAGGTGTCTTATGTCAATGATATGCAGAAAAATGATCTTTGGACTGAGCTTAAGTCAAATTTCACCCTACCGCCAGAGGATGATCCAGAAAGCCAGTTAAAGAGCAATTAATCAAGTCTTTTGCTCTTAAGAGGATGGCAGAACTATTCAGGAGGTGGAAGAAAGAGCTGAATAAGTTTGTCGAAAATAAAGAGACACCAGAATTCAAGGGCAGATATGAGAAGATCAGAGATCACTGGCCCGCATTTGTGGCCCACAAGACATCGGAAAAGAGTAAGAAGATGTCGGCGACAAACAAGCAAAATGCTGCGAAGAAGAAGCATCACCATCGCACGGGGTCAGGTGGCTACCTCGTAGCCCGGCCTAAGTGGGCCAAGATTGAGAATGATCTGGTTGAAAAAGGGATCGAACCAGAGACAATTAACTGGCCGGACCGTTGCCGGACTTGGTTCTTTGGGGCTGGCGGAACCTTGGACCCTGTAACAGGGAAGTGCATTTGGACGAACGATCAAATGGACATACCAGTCAGGAAGCTTCAGCAGTATATTGAAGCAGCGCAACAAGGGACGTTCTTTCCAGACAGAGAGAACGACGAGCTCACAATGGCCCTCGGGAATCCTGAGCACCCTGGACGGACACGAGGCATGCCAGGCTCCATTTCATGGAAGGTTGGGTTTCCAGACACAGGCGGTTACAAATCCCAGGAGAGGAGGAAAAAATTGCAGCAGACCCAAATGCAGGCGCTGCAAGCAAGGGTACAAGTGATAGAGGAACGAGAAGCAAATCGCAGCAAACGTACTGCCGAAGCTTCCCCGGAAGCTACCCCGCCATCTCAGCGGAGAAGCAGCGTGGCTTCCACCGAGCTGCTTCAGCCGGAGCATGCCTTGACGGCTCCTGCCAGCTATCCCATGGATGCTATCACTGAGTCTCAACTTGCCACCTTATGACGCAATGGATGAATTTGAAGGTCAAGGCGGCTGTTGGCTCTGTTTATCCTACTGAACCTGACACAACTTTTCACTGCCGGCCGATTCCAGAAGGATATGCTAGGGTGATGGTGGATGAAATAACAGAGGGATTTGAGGACCTTCAGCTTGACCACCCTACCGGTGAAGGGGAGACTAGGCTGGGGTCTACTCTGAAGACTCCATGCCTATGGCGCAAGGAGCTCATCAACCTTCCGAACTGGACGCCTCCGCCTCCTCCTCCTCCGGCAAGTCAGGGCACTCCGCCTCCTCCACCGCCTCCTGCTCCGGCAAGTCAGGGCACTCCACCTCCTCCACCGCCTCCTCCTCCGGTGAGTCAGGGCACTCCGCCTCCTCCACCGCCTCCTCCTCCGGCGAGTGATGATCAGGGCACTCGACCGGCTCCTTCTCCGGTGCTTGGCGGCACTCCGCCTCCTTCTCCGCCTGCACCGACGCACCCGAGCAGCCAGCCTCCTCCTTCTCCACCTCGTCAGCAAGGGCGGAAGAGACCTGCTGCCGCTTCGGCTGCTCCGGCGCGTCGTAGTCCTTCTCGTCCGCCTCGTAAGCAAGTAAAGAAGACAACTGCTCCGTCTGCTCTGCCGGTGTCTAGCAGTACAGCCAGAGGCGGGAGGAAATACAGATTCGGTCCTTCTCTGAAGACTCCAGAGAAGTTACCATACGAGAGGACACCGGAGGAGAACGCCGAGATCGCACGAGAAGAAGTGAGGAACTACTTTGAAGGGGTGAAAGCAAAGAAACATCCACCTCCGGAGGAGAAGGTAGATCCGGTGAAAGCGAAGCGCACTCTGGCTGCCCTGACAAAACCACCCAAGTCTCCGCCGAAAGCAAGCTATGAGCGCATTATTGGAAAGGAATTTGCCGAAGCGGAGCGGTCGGGAAGTACTGTCAGTGATCAAAGGCTGAAAGAACGACAAGCTGGGAAACAAATTGCCCAGCTCGGCGAACAAGCGAAGCAATCGTGCCCCCCGCTCAAGGTGCCTAGCGACAACATCGCTAATGATCCGAGGATGGTGCCTGGTTATAGCAATCTTGGTGATTACCTGCCCGACGATGTACGTTATGATTTCATGGAGGTGCAGATACAAAGATACGAGTACGGGAAGCCTCTCGTCAAAGATGAAAGATCTCTATCAACGATGATGCGAAGATTGCATGATTGGTACTTGAAAATCTGCAGAGACTCTGGGGGGAGGAGTACTTTGTATGTGAAAGTTAAATAGGAGCATGACTTCGTTGGAATTGAATTGTTGCCTGTTCCATTTGAGGAGTTCTTTCAGTTTTTCAATCAATTGGCCCTCGATAAAACAACGGTCACCTGCTACTGTCTGTAAGTAGTACTACTTCTGTCATTAAGTCTCTCTATATAGCTCAGCTCTTTCATTGCATGTATTTATAATCATCCTCACTATATTATGCAGATTGAAGATCGCCGAATTGAAGAAAAGACAAGTCGGTGATATTGGGTTCATTAACACATATCTCATAGATGCAACTTAGGTTAAATTTCATGCCGCAGATACCGAGGCCAACTTGCTACGATCGTTGGTAATAAATGAAAACAAAGATATAATACTCTTTCCTTACAACTTCAGGTGAGTGTTACTGTCTTGTGCGTATTCGGTTTCCCTTATATATTAGTCAAGGTTATAGTAATGTAATTGATGAGTTATGCATGCGTGTGCAGTTACCACTATATTCTCCTAGAGATTAAGCTTGAGCAGGGACTAGTAACCGTCTTAGACTCAAGACGAAAAGATCCCCAGGACTATGCGGACATGACTCAAATGCTCGAGAAGTAAGTTAAATCGATCATTATCCACCATATCAGCAACTTTGTTCATTTCCTGATATATCAAGTAATTGTTTTCTTTGTCTGGCAGGGTTTGGAAAAAATTCTCCAAAAAAGCTCCAGGACTCCCGAAGAAGCTGCAATTTAGACACCCGAAAGTAAGTACTATAGTAGCACGTTCCGCGCATCTCCTATTGATTCAAGCGCTAGTTTCATCAATACGATTTGGCATTCTTGCTTATCAGTTTGATTGACCTCTATTTCTTGTAAAGTGGTTGTGGCAGGAACAAGGGAATGATTTTTGTGGATACTACGTTTGCGAGTCCATCCGCCACACGACCTGTGAGCGGGGCTACACTGACGAACAATATGAAGTACGTAAATAACAAAATTCACAATTTTATTTTATTACCATCATTTGTGTTGAGTTTCATTCATTCATATATATATGTATTGACCCCCTTCTTCAAATTAGATGTTTCGGAAGCGGGATGAACTCCTAGCACCAGCTCGCATGCGAGCAATTCAAGAGGAATTGGCGGCATTCTTTCTTGACCACGTGATCGCTGAAGACAGAGAATACTATGTGGACCATGAGTCCATATGATTATATTTGTAAGAGATAATTATTGTATATATGTAGCCGGTAGTGTCGGATAGATATACGAGAACTTGTTGTTCGACCAATCTCTCGGAGAAGGAGAGGTGGTCGATATCACTTCTCTCTGTATGCATATATGTTCATGACGATCTTCTGTTTCCTTCGTTTGCTTACAAGCTAGCTAGCGTGTCTAGTCCTCTCTATATGTATGTATAGTACGTAGCGTCGACCAAGCACGGACATAAGAGAGGACACTTCTATCTATTAATTATAGCTAGCTAACACAATATAAGAAACACCTAAATTAACCCCCCAAAACCCCCAAACCCCCCCTTTCAAAAAAACAAAAACCCCAGCTACAGAAATGCTGACGCGTGGATGCCTATTGGTCCTGGTTGGTGCCACCAACCGGGACCAAAGGGTCTCCTGCCTGGGCTCTGCGCACAGGCCACGTGGAGGCCCATCTGTCCCGGTTCTAGATTGAACCGGGACTAAAGGGACGGGGCATTAGTACCGACCCTTTAGTCCCGGTTCAAGAACCGGGACAAAAGGCCCTTACGAACCGGGAAAACAGGCCCTTTTTCTACCAGTGCCAGTGCACCCAAATTGTGTTGCCGCACGTCCGTTTGACTTCAAAACTCAAACTACCCATGTAAAATATTGGCTCGCAGTGAAGTTACTATTTTAAAAAAAGACCGCCGTGCATTCGGCCGGGATCGAACCCACAAAACGAGGTATACACTCCCACAACCAGTAGTAGTACTCGTTGGAGTACAACGCAACATAGAATCACCTTTTGTCGCTAGTAGTACATTGTTCCTTAGGCTGGCCATAGTGGGGGTAACATAAGTGGTAACATGCACTTGGGACTAGCAAACATGCTTATGTGGCACATAATTAAAGAAGAGAGAGTGTTAGAGTAACATAGGTAGATACCGTATCATGTTAAATGCTATGCTACTTTGTGTCATGCATGGCAATAAATATGATCATCTATGATACTAGTTTATGATACTATGCACTATGGAGGTAGTATCATACACTAGCATCATACGCATGTTACTAGCATATGATACTCCCAGTCCCCACTATGAGTAGCCTTACAAGAAACCCCTAATAATGCAAGAAACCACAAATAATGCCAAGAAACTACTACCACTTGCATACGTGGCAGACTTAAGATAAGACTACCTTATCAACCATTGTACATGCTCTTACCAACCAGCCCTACCAAGAAACGACTACTATACAAAGTGCCGTTATAGGCACTTTTCAACCCATGGCCCTGTTTGGATACACTTGTTGTCAATCTAACCCTGCCATCCAAACACCACTTTGGTTAGAGTTAGTATAGGGTTAGAATCTAACCTCTAACTTATCCAAAAAGGGCCCATGTCGCCCATTAAGTCAACGCCTTCTATTCGACCGGGCGTTATGTGGGAACCCCGACTCATAAGTCATGATCACCGAATGCACGTGTACAGTGATCCCAGAGATCAATGCTCACTGAACACACAAAAGCTGAATAACAAGAGTCTTACATCCATACATATCGTCTTACACAAATTATGACCATTATGGTCAAGCCTTACATTGATAAAGCCTTAAGGGCTGAACATCAAATGAAACACAAGCAGCGGAAATCTTCGTCGATAAGTAGACCCCATGCCATCTGCCTTAACCCTACAGGCATTCTGACTGGGAAGCGTTCTAGTTCGCATGTTCGTCTCCACAGAATTCTTCTTCGAACTCCTGTTCTTCCATGCCTGGCCAATTAATTAACCAGTGGCAAGCCAATGAGTACTTTGAATGTACTCGCAAGCAACCCATGTTTTGGTTCAAGATACAACAATGCATGATATAGGTAAATTTTTGCGGAAAGCTAGTTTTGAGTGCAATGACAAGTTCAACCACTCGTAAGACATGCATCAGGAGAATTCAAGTAACCATGAGGACAGGTTACAGATATCAACATAAATAGAGCGGGCACCAACCCAACTCAATCATGTCAAGTCCTTGACTTGACCCAAGTAGTTCTTCCCACTTATCCAACACACACACTGGTTTGTAAACAAGTGGACGTAGCCCAAGAGCGGTTACCCAACTGTCCTTGACCGTGGACACGGCTATTCGAATAGTTTTACACTCTGCAGAGGTTGCACACTTTACCCACAAGATCCGGGGAACTTCCGTGTCATCCACGACCCGCGGTACCTCAAGTACCCGGGGTAAGCACCCGATCACTATCTTTCCCTAGACGACACTAACATGGAGTCCACTCGATTGGTAGTAACCCCCGTGCCCAACATTTCACAACTTAAAAATTGTGGAGCCTTGCTCCCATATTCATCACATACCACTGGCACGGGGTACCAACGGTGTGTCCGGTGCCCCATAAAAATGTTCTTGGCCGCCCTACCTGGCACGACCCCGTCCCGAGAGAGAGCACCAACTCTCCCCCGTCACTAGTAATGCGGGCTCCAAGCTAGTATCGGCCTAGGTAATCAATAATGCCCTTTCCCATATAAGGGTAGAGTGGTTGCGCATGTAAGGTTGGAATAACGGTCGCAACTTAAACCAATCCGTTTTGAAAACAACACACACACTTGCCTCGGTACACCACTTCGTCATCAAGTGGCTACCCAACTCATCATCTCCCCCGGGCATAAGTGTCACCCGATGGGGTTTTCGAAAAGTCCTTTGAAAATACTATGTCTCCATCACCATGCATATTCCCGTCCCTTTTGCGTAGCACTACTTTAGCATCCTATCTACTCCCACCGGCATAACCCTCATAAGGAGGTAGGGTCATGCACAATGCAGGTATCAACGAGGAAGGAAATGAAGGCAACCCACCAAAGTGGTTACCCTCTCATCATGATTCCGATGCAACAATAATAAAGTGCTATATGAAATGCATAAAAAGGGTTTCATAGACATGGTCAAAGGGCTGCTTGCCTGGCTCAACAAAGTCTTCTGGGTCTTCAAAGTCTTCTGGTCCAACTCCTTCGTCAGCAACGCAATCTATCGTCGCAAAATAATAACGAGAAAAATAAGGCAATAATAAAACAGAAAAACCAAAGTGCTCAGAAAAATGTCAACTCATTTTTGTAAAATACTAGGTTGAAAACTAAGAAGGGGAAAATTCCTAGTTTTGGACTTGGTGTAGCAGAATAGGAGAAATGGATTTACAAAGGCATATTTAAATGCTTAAAATCACATTTAAATATTTACAGTGAAGAAAAGGTTGTTGGATTTGAATGAAAGTTGCACCATTAAATAGGTTGCAATATTTTAGGAATTTAGGAATTGGAATTAATTCATTTGGACATATATTCTGTCCTGTAGAATTTTTGGAAAAAGTGACAGAAAAGAAAAAGAAAAAGGGCCCTGTGCCTGCTGGGCCAGAACAGCCGCAGGGCAGCAGGCCCAGCCAGCGAGGCGGCCCAGCGCACTGGTGCACGCGCGCGCGCCAGGTTTAAACCTGACGGGCGGGGCCCAGGCGTCAGCGAGAGAGAGGGGGCGATGGAGGGGAGAGGCTGACAGGCGGGGCCCGCCTGTCATCCCTAACCCTGAGTCCAGGCGGCCGGCGAGCTCACCGGCGACGATGCAGGGCACGGCGAGGTCGGGCGAGGGCACGGCTGGGCTCAGCGTCGTGTCGCCGTTCGGGTGGAGGTGGTGGACGTCACCGGAGTTGCCTGGTTTGCCGGCGACGAGGTCTTGCGGCGGAGGAGCTTCGGGTGTCGACGGTTCCGGCCGACTCCGGCTGCAAACGAGGCGGGGGAGAGAGGGGAAATGATCAGTGGGATGCAGGGGTTCCAGATCGAGGCAGAGGAGGAGCGGGGGAGGCCTATACCTCGCGAACTCCGGCGAGCCGAAGCGGCGGAGCTCGAGCTCGATCTCGAGCTCGGGCGGCTCTGGAGAGGAACTGGGGGTGCAGGGGGAGGTTTTGGTGGTGCAGAGAGCGAGTGGTGAGGAGAAAAGGGCTCGGGGAGGCCTTTAAATAGGCAAACGGCGAGGTGCCGTGGACTCGTGCGCTGGAGAGCTCCTGCTCGTCGCCACAAGGCTCGGGAGCAGCTGGCGCCGTGTCCGGGGTGTTCCTGGGCGTGGACTACGCCGAGGGGAGCTGAGGGAGAGAGCGGGAAGGGGTCAGAGACGCGCGCGTGTGAGCTGCGCCATTGGCGCGCTCGGGCGGCCTATGTTTGCTAGCGCGGAGGCGCGGGGAGGAGGAGAGAGGAGGGGGCCGACCGCGTAGCGTGCTGCAGACGCCGAGGCGCATCAGCAGGCGCGCGGGGGAGGCCCGAGGTGGCCGGAGGTGCTTGGCAGGGGGCGGCTACAGTGCGGGAGCGCACTGTAGTGCGCTCCAGAGCGCCCAAATGGCATGCCATGGCATTTTATATGCCTTGTGGGCGCGGCTACTAATGTCTGATATCTCTAGGAGGGAGTAAAGAAAGGGGAGGAAGCATTGGTTGCCATGGATGGCCACTGGGTTAGGGGAGAGGAAGAAGAAGTGTGCAAATGGGCTGTCCAGAGAGAGGAAGTGGGGTTTTACCCATCCAATAAGTGAGCTGTGGATTTGCCATTGATACTGGAGGTGAAAGGGGACTAGGAGGAGCTGTGGTAAAAAGTTGAGCTCAAGGAGATTAGTGGAAGGGGTCAAAATGGTGTTTTTGGAAAAATGGCAGAAGGTGCTTGATAAGGGTTTTGGCAAGCAAATGAACTCCAATTGCCATGATACTTAACAAGATGGAATGACACTTAGAAATAGGATGTTCCACCAAGTTTGAGCTCATTTGGGCAAAGTAGCCAATGTAACTTTGGTAAACCCTAGAAATTAGCAGAAATGGGTTTTCCAAGATCTAGTCATGCAAAACCATTCTCCTTGATGCACCACTTGGTGTAGCGTCATCATTTGGGGATTTGAACATGTCCACAAAAATTCAGATTAAAAGAACACACTTGGCAATGTAGAGTTGCTCAAATTTGGTTCTGGACAGAAAAGGGTTTTGGGGCATTTTGGTGAACCAAAATGACTTTAATTGACTTGAGGCTTTGCAAGGTGATCACAACATGCATTTGTGACTTGCTGGATTTTTCTTGGATTTTTATGAAAATATTTCCTGTAGAAATATTTCAAATCCTTGAAATGGGCAGAAATGGTTTTGGGAGGTTTTGTCCAATATTTTGAACATGACCATGTGTTGAAACTCTTATATATGGGAAATATATGCCCACTGAGTTTCCCTGATTTTTGTCAAATATTTTTGAATCAATAAAATAATTTTTCCCTATTAAAGACCATTTCTGGCCTTAAGAAAAAGCCTTTAAATAAAATAGGAAAATAACTTTTAAAATTATATTTTTGGGGTTTATGGGTATCCTATATCTAATAGGAGTCAAAAATACTTTTGGAAATATTTTTGCTGCCCTTAATTAAGTACTTGCAGTGCAAATCTCAATTCAAGGGTTTTTGGAAATCTAATTTTAGAAAATACTTTTTGGCCAAATTATTTTTGTAAGAAAATACTATATTGTACTATACACATGGCATGATCATTGGGCAGAAGTTTGGGGCAAGGAGATGAAGTACAGAAGGTGGAGTAGTTGACTTTAAAGAGCACTAGAAAAATCACAGAGAGAAAAACCAACTCCAAAATAAAAAGCCAAACAATGCAAAAGTTTTTGTTGGTCCAAATTTTCATGCTTTAATAATGCAAATGAAGTGTTACAAAATGCAGGGTGTGACAGACCTACCCCCTTACAAGAATCTCGTCCCCGAGATTCCTAAACTAGGCTTTAAAGAGATACGGAAACTCGGATCTAAGGTAGTCTTCACGTTCCCAGGTTGCTTCTGCTTCAGTGTGGTTGCTCCACTGGACCTTGAAGTACTTGATGTGCGGCTTCGAGTGCGTCGCTCAGCCTCATCCAAAATGCAGATGGGCCTCTCACGGTAAGTCAAATCAGGCTGAAGGTCAATGGCTTGGTGATCGACGTCCTTGTAAAGATTAGGCTTGTCTGGGACTTGGAGACACTTCCGGAGTTGTGACACGTGGAATACGTTGTGCACCTCGGATAGTTCAGGTGGCAGTTCCAACTGGTAAGCCACTTCTCCTCGTCGGTCAGTGATCTTGAAGGGGCCGATGTATCTTGGGGCGAGCTTCCCTTTGACATGGAAACGCTGGGTTCCCTTGAGAGGTGTGACCCGGAGATAGACATGGTCTCCAACTCGGAAGGTCATGTCTCTCCGACGTGAGTCAACGTAGCTCTTCTGCCTTGACTTGGCAGTCTTCAAACGCTCTCTGACAAGCTGGACTTGCTCTTCTGCTTCACGGAGGATATCGGGCCCAAAGACTAGTCCTTCTCCGGTTTCTGACCAATTGAGGGGTGTGCGACACTTGCGTCCATACAACACCTCAAATGGTGCCATCTGGAGGCTTGACTGATAACTGTTGTTGTAGGAGAACTCGGCGAAAGGGAGGCAATCTTCCCACCTAGCTCCATATGCTAAGACACAGGCTCGGAGCATGTCTTCGAGTATCTGATTCACTCGTTCTGTCTGACCTCCGGTCTGTGGGTGGAAAGCAGTGCTGAAGGACAACTTGGTCCCCATGGCCTCTTGGAACTTCTTCCAGAACCTTGAGGTAAACTGGGTTCCTCGGTCTGACACAATCTCCTTGGGAACACCATGAAGGCTTACGATTCTGTTGATGTAGAGGCTGGCTAGCTGGTTTCCCTTGTAAGTCGTTTTGACAGGAATGAAATGGGCTACTTTGGTCAAATGGTCGACTATGACCCAGATGGAGTCATGTCCCTTATTTGACCTGGGTAATCCAGTGATGAAGTCCATTCCGACTTTATCCCATTTCCATTCAGGCACCTTGAGAGGCTGTAACAATCCAGCGGGTCGCTGATGTTCAGCTTTAACCCTTTGGCATATGTCACACTTAGCGACGAAAGTGGCTATCTCTCTCTTCATGCCATGCCACCAGAATCTTTCCTTTAGGTCTTGATACATCTTGGTTCCTCCGGGGTGGATGGAATACGGGGTGTCATGAGCTTCTTGCAAGATCAAATTCTTGAGCTCAATCTTGTTGGGTACGCAAATGCGATTCCCAAACCACACAATTCCTTGCTCATCCTCTGAGAATCCTGGGGCCTTGCCTGCCTTGATCTTCCTCTTGATGCCTTCAATACTTTCGTGTCCCTTCTGAGCTTCCTTAATATCATCCATCAGGGTAGGCTTGACTTCAAGGTTGGCTAAGAATCCTGGTGCAACCAGTTCCAACCCGAAGCTTTCAAGTTCTTCATACAAGGCGGGTAGCCTTTCCTTAAGCATAGCATTCAAGGAACAAGCCTTCCTGCTTAATGCATCTGCTACCACATTAGCCTTTCCAGGGTGGTATTGAACACTGAGGTCATAATCCTTGATCAACTCTAGCCATCTTCTTTGCCTCATGTTCAATTCCTTCTGAGTGAAAATATACTTCAGACTTTTGTGATCTGTGTATATCTCACACCGCTTCCCTAGGAGGTAATGTCGCCATGTTTTCAGGGCATGAACTACAGCTGCCAACTCGAGGTCATGAGTAGCATAGTTCTCTTCATGAGGCCGTAGTTGCCTTGAAAGGTAAGCTACGACTCTGCCTTCTTGCATCAGAACACCTCCCAGTCCGGTTCTTGACGCATCACAATATATCACAAACTCCTTGTGTATATCTGGTGTGGCCAGAACTGGGGCGGTGGTCAGTCTCTTCTTCAGCTCCTGGAAGCTCTCTTCACACTTCGGCGTCCATTCAAACTTCTTGTCCTTCTTCAAGAGCTGAGTCATGGGTCGTGCAATGCTTGAGAATCCTTCAACGAACTTGCGGTAATATCCCGCGAGTCCGAGGAAGCTTCTGACTTCCTTCACATTGCTTGGGGATTGCCATTCAGTCACGGCTTCAATCTTAGTGGGATCGACCGACAATCCTTCTTCAGTCAAAACATGACCCAAGAATCCAACTTCACGCAGCCAAAATTCGCACTTGCTGAACTTGGCATACAGTTGGTGCTCTCGAAGCTTGTCTAGGACCATCCTCAAGTGTTGCTCGTGCTCTTCTTCCGTCTTCGAGAAGACAAGAATGTCATCAATGAAGACAACGACAAACTTGTCCAAATATTCCATGAAGACCTTATTCATGAGATACATGAAGTAAGCTGGGGCATTGGTCAATCCAAAGGACATGACCGTGCACTCGTACAGGCCATATCTGGTTACAAATGCCGTCTTCGGAATATCTTGGGGTCTGATTTTCAGCTGGTAATACCCAGATCTGAGGTCGATCTTGGAGAACACCTTGGCCCCATTGAGTTGATCAAACAGATCTTCAATCTTGGGAAGTGGATACTTGTTCTTGATTGTAACTTCATTGAGGGAGCGGTAGTCAATGCATAAGCGGATGGTACCGTCCTTCTTTGCCACAAACAGAACAGGTGATCCCCAAGGGGAGGCACTAGGGCGGATAAATCCCTTCCTCAACTGCTCTTCCAGTTGCTTCTTCAACTCTGCTAACTCTTCCGATCCCATTCTATAAGGCTTCTTATAGATGGGTCCTGCTCCGGGCATGAGCTCGATGATGAACTCAATGTCTCGGTCAGGAGGCATTCCCGGTAGCTCATCAGGAAAGACATCGGGGTATTCGCATACTACCGGCACTTGCTCCAATCCAACTTCTGACAGACAGTTGACTTGGTGGCCTTGAGCAGAGGAGGGGTTGGAGGCAAATTTAACTTCGACTCCTTGGTCATTGGTCACAGTGACGGTCCGGTTGGCACAATCTAACAAGCCTTGGTGCTTGATGAGCCAATTCATTCCTAAGATCACATCCAAGCCTTGCGATCTTAAGATGATAAGGTCTGCTTGGAAGTCTACCCCATTAATGACAATCCCGACTCCTTTACATCCTATCTTGGCTCTCATCTCTGCTCCGGGGGTTTGTACCACCATAGGGTTATTCAGGGGTGTAGGGGTCATGCCACTTTTTAATGCAAACCTTTGGGTGACAAATGAATGCGTGGCTCCAGAATCAAACAAGACAGTTGCAGGTGTTGAGTTGACAAGGAACGTACCCAGCACGACGTCCGGGTCTTCCTGGGCTTCTTCAGCAGTGACATGATTCACACGACCCCTACCGTTGTTGGGCGGGTTGCGGGGAGCTTGGTTCCTTAGTGGCATTCCACGGCCTTGTCCTGGGTCCTGCGCATTGGGGCGCGGGGCGTCGGGCTTCTTGTTGGGGCAATTCTTGGAGTAGTGTCCTGGCTGACCACATCCAAAGCAAGTGACTTGGTTGGGGTTGCTGCTCTTGCCGGCATTGTTATTGGGGTTGTTGTAAGCTGGCCTGGGGTTGGCATACTGCTGGGGTGGATAGTTGGTGCGGGGTGCAGGAGCTCTTGGCTGCTGATAGGTTGGCTTGACCGGGGCTGGCTGCCACGGGCGAGGCTTCTGGTTGCTGGAGCTACCCTTGCTGATCATCTTGCGCTTACGGGTGTCATCCAAAGCACGTCGCTTATCTTCAAGCATGAGTGCCTTGTTCACCAGATCAGGAAAGGTCGGGCAGTCACACACAACAAGCGAGTACTGCAGAGTCTGGTTAAGGCCTTCCATGAAGCGCTCCCTTTTGGCAGCATCAGTGCTGACATCTTCAGGGGCATACCTTGAGAGAACACTGAACTTCTGCATGTACTCCTTGACAGTGCTACTACCTTGCTTCAGGGCTCGGAACTCACGCTTCTTGATGGCCATGATTCCGGAAGGAATGTGGGCTTTGCGGAATTCTGCCTTGAAGTCATTCCAAGTGATGTTTCGCTCAGCATGCATGGCCTTGAATCCATCCCACCAAGCTCTAGCAGTTCCCCCGAGACAGTGAGCAGCATATGCCACCTTCTCACGGTCCTCAGTGCATCCGACTAGTTCCAGCAGATCCTCAATGGTGCGGACCCAGTCGTCTGCATCCAGGGGTTCAGCAGTCTCGATGAAGGTGGGTGGTGCATGCTTCTTGAACTCCACCAACGTGGAACGTCCATTGCCGTTTCCCGCCGGCTGGCGGTTGACAGCTTGAGCAATCATCTGGAGGGCTGCAGTGTTGGCTTGGCGTTCCTCTCGGAAGGCTTGGAGAAGCTGAGCCATGTCCATGTTTGGAGGTGGTGGCGGTGGTGGAACTTGTCCTTGGGTTTGGTCCTGACTGGCTCCTTCTCCGGCTTCTTGCTGCTGGGTAGAGGTACCAGTACGAGTTACAACAGGCATCCTGTTGGAGCAATCAAGGTCTCATGATTAGGAAAGATGGGAAAAGCAATATAGATGGGATGCCTAGTAAGGGGGTTGGTATGACACCAATTGTTTTCATGCAAGGGCCAAAAGGCCAAACACATTCATTGAAATCCAAATGGGTGATGTGGTCGCTTACAAGTTCCCGAAGGAAAGCACGATGTCCATCAAACACATCAAAGCAAACACAACACTACATGGTTTCATATGAACCATTACAAGGACTCGACTTCGCATAGGGGTACACGATCTATCCTACTGTAGGGGTTACTAACGGGCATATTCGGGTTGCGAATGATGCCTAAGTGGTGGAATGCTCGATCGCGTAGTCTAGCTCTTCTGGGTCTTCCTCCTCGTCATCGGTGGCCTGACTTTCCTCTTCACTTGAAGGGGTGGGGGAGTGAAGGAGCTCAACACGGCGTTGCTTTGCCGGTGGTGCGAAGAGCTTGCGGTATTCCTTTGCGCTCATGCGGTGTTGCTGTGGTGGTTCTCCATCCTTTGGGGGTCTTCCGCCTCTGTATGCGATTGCGGGTTGACCAGGGGAAGCACCTTCCTTCTTGATCCTATCCGTCTTCTCTTGTGCTTGGCGAAGAAGTGCCTTGGTCTCATGAAGTTCCTTTCGGAGCTTCATCGATTCCGAGGCCAAGTGTTGTGCCAAACTATCGGCACAAAGGCTGAAGTAGGTCTGGAATCGGAGTGGAAGTCCTTCTTCTAATGGTGGAGCTGGTGCACTGCCCTCATCCTCACCTTCCTTCCGATAAGGCAAGAAGCGGGTTGCCAACTCGTCTGCCATCTCTGGAAGAAGGTCTCGGAGGCGGGTGAGTGCCTTGAGGGTTGCCGTCTCGGCAAGAACCAACGTTGCCATCTGGGGTCCCTCGAAGAACCAGCTTGTTGGAGAGTCATTGGCCTTCACGATCACTTCCACATGATACTCCGTCTCGGTGTCATTGATCCAATGCTCATGGTAGGTGAAAATGGGGGCTCGGTGGAACTGGCACTTCTTGAGGCTATCCCCGAGAAGCACGGGAAATCCTGTGGTCAGGAAGTCTTCAGGTACGGCAGCCATCTACAAAGGTTGAATGGGAGAGGTCAATAAGGGAAATATATCTTGGGGTGGGTAAGCTTTAGAAAAGAAGAGAAGTCTAGATGGTCTCAAGCTAACTAACGCCCATGCTAACTAAGGCTTCCTACAGTCAGGATGGCTCTGATACCAGCTCTGTGGGGACCCCGACTCATAAGTCATGATCACCGAATGCACGTGTACAGTGATCCCAGAGATCAATGCTCACTGAACACACAGAAGCTGAATAACAAGAGTCTTACATCCATACATATCGTCTTACACAAATTATGACCATTATGGTCAAGCCTTACATTGATAAAGCCTTAAGGGCTGAACATCAAATGAAACACAAGCAGCGGAAATCTTCGTCGATAAGTAGAACCCATGCCATCTGCCTTAACCCTACAGGCATTCTGACTGGGAAGCGTCCTAGTTCGCATGTTCGTCTCCACAGAATTCTTCTTCGAACTCCTGTTCTTCCATGCCTGGCCAATTAATTAACCAGTGGCAAGCCAATGAGTACTTTGAATGTACTCGCAAGCAACCCATGTTTTGGTTCAAGATACAACAATGCATGATATAGGTAAATTTTTGCGGAAAGCTAGTTTTGAGTGCAATGACAAGTTCGACCACTCGTAAGACATGCATCAGGAGAATTCAAGTAACCATGAGGACAGGTTACAGATATCAACATAAATAGAGCGGGCACCAACCCAACTCAATCATGTCAAGTCCTTGACTTGACCCAAGTAGTTCTTCCCACTTATCCAACACACACACTGGTTTGTAAACAAGTGGACGTAGCCCAAGAGCGGTTACCCAACTGTCCTTGACCGTGGACACGGCTATTCGAATAGTTTTACACTCTGCAGAGGTTGCACACTTTACCCACAAGATCCGGGGAACTTCCGTGTCATCCACGACCCGCGGTACCTCAAGTACCCGGGGTAAGCACCCGATCACTATCTTTCCCTAGACGACACTAACATGGAGTCCACTCGATTGGTAGTAACCCCCGTGCCCAACATTTCACAACCTAAAAATTGTGGAGCCTTGCTCCCATATTCATCACATACCACTGGCACGGGGTACCAACGGTGTGTCCGGTGCCCCATAAAAATGTTCTTGGCCGCCCTACCTGGCACGACCCCGTCCCGAGAGAGAGCACCAACTCTCCCCCGTCACTAGTAATGCGGGCTCCAAGCTAGTATCGGCCTAGGTAATCAATAATGCCCTTTCCCATATAAGGGTAGAGTGGTTGCGCATGTAAGGTTGGAATAACGGTCGCAACTTAAACCAATCCGTTTTTGAAAGCAACACACACACTTGCCTCGGTACACCACTTCGTCATCAAGTGGCTACCCAACTCATCATCTCCCCCGGGCATAAGTGTCACCCGATGGGGTTTTCGAAAAGTCCTTTGAAAATACTATGTCTCCATCACCATGCATATTCCCGTCCCTTTTGCGTAGCACTACTTTAGCATCCTATCTACTCCCACCGGCATAACCCTCATAAGGAGGTAGGGTCATGCACAATGCAGGTATCAACAAGGAGGAAATGAAGGCAACCCACCAAAGTGGCTACCCTCTCATCATGATTCCGATGCAACAATAATAAAGTGCTATATGAAATGCATAAAAAGGGTTTCATAGACATGGTCAAAGGGCTGCTTGCCTGGCTCAACAAAGTCTTCTGGGTCTTCAAAGTCTTCTGGTCCAACTCCTTCGTCAGCAACGCAATCTATCATCACAAAATAATAACGAGAAAAATAAGGCAATAATAAAACAGAAAAACCAAAGTGCTCAGAAAAATGTCAACTCATTTTTGTAAAATACTAGGTTGAAAACTAAGAAGGGGAAAATTCCTAGTTTTGGACTTGGTGTAGCAGAATAGGAGAAATGGATTTACAAAGGCATATTTAAATGCTTAAAATCACATTTAAATATTTACAGTGAAGAAAAGGTTGTTGGATTTGAATGAAAGTTGCACCATTAAATAGGTTGCAATATTTTAGGAATTTAGGAATTGGAATTGATTCATTTGGACATATATTCTGTCCTGTAGAATTTTTGGAAAAAGTGACAGAAAAGAAAAAGAAAAAGGGCCCTGTGCCTGCTGGGCCAGAACAGCCGCAGGGCAGCAGGCCCAGCCAGCGAGGCGGCCCAGCGCACTGGTGCACGCGCGCGCGCCAGGTTTAAACCTGACGGGCGGGGCCCAGGCGTCAGCGAGAGAGAGGGGGCGATGGAGGGGAGAGGCTGACAGGCGGGGCCCGCCTGTCATCCCTAACCCTGAGTCCAGGCGGCCGGCGAGCTCACCGGCGACGATGCAGGGCACGGCGAGGTCGGGCGAGGGCACGGCTGGGCTCAGCGTCGTGTCGCCGTTCGGGTGGAGGTGGTGGACGTCACCGGAGTTGCCTGGTTTGCCGGTGACGAGGTCTTGCGGCGGAGGAGCTTCGGGTGTCGACGGTTCCGGCCGACTCCGGCTGCAAACGTGGCGGGGGAGAGAGGGGAAATGATCAGTGGGATGCAGGGGTTCCAGATCGAGGCAGAGGAAGAGCGGGGGAGGCCTATACCTCGCAAACTCCGGCGAGCCGAAGCGGCAGAGCTCGAGCTCGATCTCGAGCTCGGGCGGCTCTGGAGAGAAACTGGGGGTGCAGGGGGAGGTTTTGGTGGTGCAGAGAGCGAGTGGTGAGCAGAAAAGGGCTCAGGGAGGCCTTTAAATAGGCGAACGGCGAGGTGCCGTGGACTTGTGCGCCGGAGAGCTCCTTCTCGTCGCCACAGGGCTTGGGAGGAGCTGGCGCCGTGTCTGGGGTGTTCCTGGGCGTGGACTACGCCGAGGGAAGCTAAGGGAGAGAGCGGGAAGGGGTCAGAGACGCGCGCGTGTGAGCCGCGCCATTGGCGCGCTCAGGCGGCCTCTGTTTGCTAGCGCGGAGGCGCGGGGAGGAGGAGAGAGGAGGGGGGCAACCGCGTAGCGTGCTGCGGACGCCGAGGCGCATCGGCAGGCGTGCGGGGGAGGCCCGAGGTGGCCGGAGGTGCTTGGCAGGGGGCGGCTACAGTGCGGGAGCGCACTGTAGCGCGCTCCAGAGCGCCCAAATGGCATGCCATGGCATTTTATATGCCTTGTGGGCGCGGCCACTAATGTCTGGTAGCTCTAGGATGGAGTAAAGAAAGGGGAGGAAGCATTGGATGCCATGGATGGCCACTGGGTGAGGGGAGAGGAAGAAGAAGTGTGCAAATGGGCTGTCCAGAGAGAGGAAGTGGGGTTTTACCCATCCAATAAGTGAGCTGTGGATTTGCCATTGATACTGGAGGTGAAAGGGGACTAGGAGGAGCTGTGGTAAAAAGTTGAGCTCAAGGAGATTAGTGGAAGGGGTCAAAATGGTGTTTTTGGAAAAATGGCAGAAGGTGTTTGATAAAGGTTTTGGCAAGCAAGTGAACTCCAATTGCCATGATACTTAACAAGATGGAATGACACTTAGAAATAGGATGTTCCACCAAGTTTGAGCTCATTTGGGTAAACCCTAGAAATTAGCAAAAATGGGTTTTCCAAGATCTAGTCATGCAAAACCATTCTCCTTGATGCACCACTTGGTGTAGCGTCATCATTTGGGGATTTGAACATGTCCACAAAAATTCAGATTAAAAGAACACACTTGGCAATGTAGAGTTGCTCAAATTTGGTTCTGGACAGAAAAGGGTTTTGGGGCATTTTGGTGAACCAAAATGACTTTAATTGGCTTGAGGCTTTGCAAGGTGATCACAACATGCATTTGTGACTTGCTGGATTTTTCTTGGATTCTTATGAAAATATTTCCTGTAGAAATATTTCAAATCCTTGAAATGGGCAGAAATGGTTTTGGGAGGTTTTGTCCAATATTTTGAACATGACCATGTGTTGAAACTCTTATATATGGGAAATATATGCCCACTGAGTTTCCCTGATTTTTGTCAAATATTTTTGAATCAATAAAATAATTTTTCCCTATTAAAGACCATTTTTGGCCTTAAGAAAAAGCCTTTAAATAAAATAGGAAAATAACTTTTAAAATTATATTTTTGGGGTTTATGGGTATCCTATATCTAATAGGAGTCAAAAATACTTTTGGAAATATTTTTGCTGCCCTTAATTAAGTACTTGCAGTGCAAATCTCAATTCAAGGGTTTTTGGAAATCTAATTTTAGAAAATACTTTTTGGCCAAATTATTTTTGTAAGAAAATACTATATTGTACTATACACATGGCATGATCATTGGGCAGAAGTTTGGGGCAAGGAGATGAAGTACAGAAGGTGGAGTAGTTGACTTTAAAGAGCACTAGAAAAATCACAGAGAGAAAAACCAACTCCGAAATAAAAAGCCAAACAATGCAAAAGTTTTTTGTTGGTCCAAATTTTCATGCTTTAATAATGCAAATGAAGTGTTACAAAATGCAGGGTGTGACACGTTATGACTTCTGGGACCTACATGTCAGTCTGCACAAAAATCCCCGAGTGACCTCCTACCTCCGGCCGTCCACCTAGTCATCCTTGGCCACGGGACGCAGCTACCGCCGCCGGCAGAAGGCGAGGTCAAACCCGCCGGCGGTGCGGAGCCCATCTTGCGGCAGCCCGGATGCCAGCTCCGTCCGGCGCTCGCGGCCGCTAGCTAGCCAAGATAGCTCCGTCCAGCTGCTTGTCTGCAAGGTTTCCTAGCTAGATTGGCACGGCGGCGCTACGGCTTGCTCACGCGCGCCGCGCTAAGGCTAGTCATCTGGCTCGAGCGAAGGCCAGCGCAGCGGCTTGCTCGCTCGTGAGTCACCCTTGAGCCAGCCTGCCAACCCGTGCGGAGGCCAGCGCGGCATCCGGCCCGTCCGGCGGAGCGGCGGCCAACTCGCTCATCACCGGAGCCACCGACGAACACGCATCAGTACTGTTTGAAGTAATGTTCAGGAAAAATCATGATTTGAGGGGGAATAACAGGATAGAAGGTCATATGTGGGTCCCTTGTGTCAATGGTCAAACAAAATGTGTTGGTTTAAGCTGCCTCGTCAGCAGGGACGTGTGGGCCAACCCTGTCATAAAAGGGTTTAAACTAACCTAATCGGTAGGTAGTAGTTTTTGGCTATATTTGAGGGACTTTAGCATAATTGAGATATACATGGTCAATAGTGTGTGCACTCAAGGTTGATCAATTTGTTTCACAATTTGGACTATGAGATAATGATACTTTTGAACATGCGTGATATACTTTAATGTACCAGAATTACAAACCTAAGATTGGAATTTTGGAATTTGACTCCATCATTAGCATTTGTAATTCATTTAAATGGAGGCACATTTTTAAGCCGGGATTTCATGATTTCAAATTCATATATCAAACCTAGAGATATACACATACGGGCATGTTCAAACTTTATAATCATCCACTTTATTTATACACATACACATTTTTGCTTGTGTCGTCATATTTAGGATAAACACATTTGGAATTGCATTTGAATTGGACCATATGATGGTATTTGCTTGTAGTATCTCAATGATCCATATTTGAATTGACTGGACAATCTAAGTTTCGAGTTGGAGACATTGATATTCAAAACTTGCACTTATTTTGCGTGCAAAACAAACAAATTCTCGGGCATGATATCATAGTCGGCCGTACAAGAGCAGAATATAATTTCAGGCGCCAAAAGCTTTCAAACTTCCCGCTCACATCGAAATATCTCGTGCTCGAAAGTTTAGCCCTGCGATATTCCTGTTTTACCCCTGCCACATGAACGGAAAAGGGCTGCTTTGGTAACTCCATTATTTTCCCCTCTTTTCCCCCAACATTCTTCCCAGAGCCCCTCCCCTTCCCCTCCCCGACCCCCCCAACCATGGCAAGCCGCCGAATCTAGTCCTCCGCTGCAGCGGTGGACCTCACAACCCGACGGATCTATGTTCCGCACCTTGGAACCCCCAACTGCCAACTCACCACTTCACCGGAGCCGCTTCAGCGACTGGCTTGTACACCGCTCCAGATCTCCTTGACCGCCATCATGGTCCACCGCACCGGATCTGCTTAACCGACGCCCTCGTCCACCACAGTGTAGGCCCTTCACTGACTCCCTCGTTCGTCCCTTCGCTGGCCCTTCATACAAGCACTCGTTCGCCACAACAGATCCACCTCACCAAAAGCACTGTACAACGCGCCCGCCGAAGCCTTCGTCCACTACACCGGACCCGCTCCACGGATGCCATATCCAACTCCACCGACCCTGCTTTACCGACACTGCAACCTCATCAGGTTATTTCGATCTGTACTCCTTCAGTTTTTCTCTTTATCGTGCAACTGTTCACTTACCATAGATGAGCTTTCTTGTATGTCGACCGGCGCCGCAACCGTAGCACCGGAGCCGCTTCAGTGACGGTGATAGCCGGCCCAAACTCAACCGCAACATGAGCACCATCAATGATCCTTAGCTATCAAGTATGCCAATGATACCCATACGCCACCGAGAATCAGGTACTATTATCCAATGGCCGATGCCTACGTTCACTTTCTTAGCATAAGCACTGCACCTTTGAATTTCTTCAGGGCATCATTCAGTTTTTCATGAGACGCGTTATTCTGCTTGCACCTGTAGGGCCATACTTCTGGCAGTGAACATGTTACACGTGCTAAATTACATACCAGTGCACATATAGTTAATATGCTTTAGTTTTGTCCTAAGTATTATTGTACTTCCTAGATATCAGTGCCTACTATTTTACTTCTTGCATGCTATATTTATGATAATGGTGTTGTTCTGATGCCACCTATTGGTTCCATCATACTACTTCATGTTCTCCATGCTTAATTACACATCAGCAAACTAGCATGTGGTTCCGCTGGTTTTTGTTTGTTTTACCCTACATTTTCTGATGCTGGCTATTACATCACTGCTACGAGCCTCTATTCATTACTTTTTTGTGGGTTCTTGATCTTCCCAAGTTGCATGACTAATTTGATGCTTCTATTAATTATGGAGCTGCCAACCCCATCAAGAAAAATATTTGTTCTTTTGGGGCTGGCACCTCGAACAAGCATAAAAATAGAGGGAAGCAGATATATTGTCGTGTATGCACACACCCTTCTTTCATTAGTTTAGATGAACCATTGATGATCAATTCGAACCAGTGCATGCGATTAAAATTAATTTTTACCTAAATAGAGGGTGCAGAATAAACTACAACAAGTAGATTTGCAACCACAGGATGCTGACGATATCTTCAAAGAACATTGCAATAGCAGTGAGGCTTCACAGCAACATATGGTAAGCCAGTGTGTTTTAGTACATGTGAAATGTAATGTGTGTGGGCTGGTTTCTTGGCTTGTGCCCTCAACCTCTAATCCTAGAGAATAACAAATAGTTCAGTTGTCTGCTTTACTGTATTGCTTGATTCGAATGCTTGTTTGTTACTTGTTACGCTATACCTGAGTTGGCCAATATGTTAGCAGTGCCTGCTATACTATCATAAAGAAATGCATGCCTAGTTCATTTGAGTCCTTAACTTTTCCTCTGAACTTCATCACAATACTGTCTTCGTAGTTTATATGAGGCCACACTGTCAAGTGCTTTCTCAGATTATTTCAACTGCTTAGATGCCTTGGCAACTTAAATATAGCAGTGGTACCCTCCCTTTCAACTAGGGATGTCAACTGGGCCCCGTTTAATCCCGATTAAAGTCCACTAGTGGTATGATAGTTCAAAAGAGTTTTTGTTTTTTGAGGAAAATGAACCGGGGAGCTAGCAAAAACTTACTAGATGGGACCGGCGGATGTCGTTTATTTGCCACTTACATTCGTAGTTTCATCTTACCATTTTAATTTCTTTTCGGCTGATTCTCCTTCGAAACATTTAAATATAGCTTGCCATGCTCAGCAATAATTCGTATGTCGTTTACCATGTAAGCTTACTGCCTGGATCATGCGATAACTATCTCTTACTTATCTCCAGCGGAAACCTTTCAGGATGCCGTTCACACTAGGACACAATGTACAACCCCAGAATCTATTTGTGGAAGTAGTGCGCCATCCATGTTACCAGATGGTAACAGCTCAGAGGCAACACCACCAGAGAGCAGTCTGAGCACAGATATTATAGTTCTTGAGGCTCTACTAGAGGCAAAAAGAGATGGTGTGGCTGCCATGAATGAGGTAATCTCGATCTTGAAGCTGGAAATTATGCAATTAGCTGCACGCATTATGCAAGCAACCCAAGAATGGGAGGAAGTAAGAATGTTGCATTTGAAGACGGAGGAGGTCCTGCTGCTTCTGCTATCTGAAGCCTAGGGTAATCCCAGTTCTTCTTTAGATAGCAATTGAAATTGTCATTAGATTATTGTACTTGCATGTTGTGTCATGTCTCTGAATGGATTATGTTGTAAGACCCCCTATGTTGTCCATGTGTTGTAATGATCCAAATTTTTTAGGCGAGGTAATCCTCAGTACTTGTATGACTGACATAAGGTGAACTATTTTTCGTGTGAGCATATTGTATTGGATGAAATAACTGTTTGACTCAAAGTGTATCCAACCTACCGAACTCGAAGATCACGATATTTCTAAATCATAATCATATATAAAGGTGGAATAGATCTTTGTTGTGGTTTTGAAGAAATAAATAAAAAGACATAGAATTATCTGTGGATATTCGCAATTGGATAAAAATTGGATTTGGATTTAGTTGCCAGGGCCCAGGGCAAACGTGAATGCTAATTCTCCCAAGTTTTGAACGAAGCGGCTAAACACCCACTATCATTTGTGGGCAGCCCGAAGCAAGTGTTGGCGAGATGGAAATTATTGTCTAACCCTAACACTTGACATCCTTATCGACCAGATTTACACTGTTGTCGATAGGGGTAGACTAGTAACTTCAATTAGACATGACACGACGGCCTCTAAGCCCATTCATACATGGTGAGCGCCAAACGTGGGCGGCAAAACACATTTGATTCAAGCTCGTCCGAAAGACATGTGTCTCTCCCTCCATTTCCCCATTCATCCACGGTGGGCGGCAAAAGAAACTCTTCTCGTCCGAAATCGATGTAGGTTAATATTTTAAATAGGGGCAGATGTGTAACTTCCCTCAGACGTGACACAACCGCCCTACCTGTCAGCCCCGTTCATACACCACGGGCGCCAATCGTGGGCGGCAAAACACCCTCTCCTCGCCCGAAATCATTACCGGCAAACATTTGGGAGATGGGAGATTAACGTCCTATCCCCAACTGACGTGATGTCTGAAATTTTAAACGGGGCATAAGTTCGTAACTTTCCCACATTTCAGATAAGCGCGTCCCAAAGTTTGAGATCCCCCTCCCCCTCCATTTCCACATTCATACACTATAGGCTCCACGACAACGTCCCCACTGCGGCCAGCCTCCTCCGTTCGCCACCCCATCCTCCACCTTGCCGGAGCTGCTACCCCTACCTCGTCGTCCACTGCAAGAGATGGACGTCTCTCATCCACGGCGCCGGACCAGGATCCTTTCATCGCTTCATCTCGCTTCATCGGCGTCATCATCCACTTTGTCGTTGCCGCTCCTACGACCGCCTCGTCCACGGCAACAGGATTTATCCCCCAACCCGCCCGTCTGCCATCTAAAGTCTTCTTCCCCGCCGCCGATAGCCATCGCACCCGCATCACCCTCAATGTATCAGCAGGGGCCTACACGGTGTCGCAAGAGAGGTGGTACTCTTCCATATGTGCTTAAGTTATTGATCTCACCCGGAAAATAGATCTTAAATTGGTTACTGTACTTTTCTTGTCCATACCAAATCGTAGTGGCTAGTTGAATGCAAACATTGGTTGCGAAGTAGCTTTGTCCGGTTTTCACCTTTAGATACGCCATGTCACGGTCACTATACTCATAAAGCTTATGGTTTCCCCCCTTTATATTCACTACCATCATCGTAGGTGCGTCCCTGCATCGTGTCGTGCTAGCACTGCTCCTCAAGACCTCAACACATCAAGCGAAACAACATGCCACTCATAATTCCAAAGCTTACGTGTTGAAATACGAATCTGATATGATGCTCATATTACTAAAACAGAGAATGTTTAATTGGTCACCTAATGTTCCTATATTCATTTCGAAAAGCATGTGCGCCACCCACTGGTCCATCTAGTTCCACTTTCCTAATTTTACTCTTGATGCTTAGGGTTTTCCCCTTTTATCTACTCTACTATGATCTGCGTAGGTGCTTTCATGCATGTCAGGTATTACAAAGATAATCTCACTTGTTTTTATGTTTTCATGCATGTCAGGTATTGAACATTATCAAAATGAATATGAGAATGGGTACATGAGAGGAATATTGTGGAATGATCCACTGGCTAACAAACTTGGCATGGTGGAGGATGGCCTATCTTATTCACCCATCGAGGTGCATGCTCTAACTTGGCAAAGTTGTATTGGTCGCATATATTTTGCATCTGACCTCTTGCATTACTTCTACTTTGTTACACCATCTGCTTAGTTTAAGCATCATATATGAGTATATGCCATACTTATCCATTTTATGTACCTATTCCATGTGTTGTCATACTATGTTTTTCCAGTCAAATGTTGTTCTTTCATAATAGATGTCCAAAAGGAAGAGCGTGATTGCAGATCCTCAAGGAGTACAAACTAGGTATTTGGAAAAGGTAGTGATACCTGTTAAATTAGATACATCAGCAGCCACAGAAAACACAGGCCCAACTGTAACAGACTTTACCCCTACTCCAGTGGCCAAACCCCTGTTAGAACTGCTGACAGCCCAACGTCAGGTACTGTCTATGACATTAATTCAAAATTTGAGCTCGTAAATTTCTACATGTGCCTTACCTTTCTCTCTTGTATGAAAACTAATTTCAGATGAATCTCCTTGCTCAAAGGATCATAGGATCTCACGACAATACTGGGCTCTGCATTGTTCTTGTCAGTACCTCTTGCCCTTTGTCGGCATACTTACACTCATTGTTGTTTGATTATGTAGCATCACTGTAAATGTTTGCTTCTTTATCCTTCCTTTGCTTGAAATTAGAAGATCTATATTTACTCTTAGATAAATGTAGAATTGACACAATGGTTATGAAGTTTTGGATTGCTCATGTAAGTACCTGTTGTCATGTACTCCCTCTGTATCGAATTAATTGTTGATCAATTGGATGTATTTAGAACTTAATAGTTCTAGATACATCCATTTAAGCGACAACTAATAGCGGACGGTGGTGGTATTACTATACATGCATCGTGAGATAGTTGATTGTCTAGCATTACTCTGCATCTTATTTGCCCTGCCCTCCACTTTCTCCAAATTATCATGTCTACATTTACTCTTACCAAAATGTTGAATAAAGCCAATGGCACTGCACACGTTGATGTCTGCATTCCTCTTGTCAGTACCTTTTGCCTTGTAATGCTGTACTTAATTAATTGCTATTTGATTATGTATCGTCAGTCTGCACCTGAGCTTCATTATCCTCTATTTCTTCCAATATTATTTGATCTATATTTACTCTTTGCAAAATGTAGAATACTGGCAACGCTTATAAAGAATTTTCTTTGGGGAATTTATTGAATTATATTTCCATCAACATGGAGAAGGGCTTTGTCCAGCCCGTGTTAACATGTAATGTAAGTTCATCCTTCTCAAGCCTTGAAACTTTGTTCTAGTATAGATTTGGATAGGCATCATTTCCTTCACTGCTGTTTACATCTGATTGGATGTTTGCAACAACTACCAGTTTTAAATTGTAGTTGTAAAAACATGTTCCTTATGCAGAACAGATCCATTTATTTGCTTATATAATTGTGAAACCTGTTACGTGTCTCCTTGTTTCTCTTTTAGAGTCGTATCTCTTATGCCAGGCAGAACTTTAGGAAAGATAGTGAGCCAAACCATCTTGAGGACAGCGAGATGACCCCAAGGTCCTGTCTTGATGAAGACAATGAGTTGAGGCTACTCACCAGCAGGCGTGAGACAACCTCTGTGCAGTCGCTGCCTCAATCAGTTCAACTTCTTCAGTCTCAACTTAAAGCGAAAAGGCTTTCTTCAGCTCAGCTCCGACTTGAAGTCAAAGATGTAATGAAGATGTCAGGGGACTGCCTTGCGCACTATGGTGCCATACAGCTAGGGATGAAGCATCTATTGTTGACACAACTGAGGTCTCATCAGCTTGTTCGACTGCTTGCGGGGCCTGAGCTTGCCAGGTCTATTGCCTTCTGAAGTGTTCTTAGTTTTGTATATTCTTTTGTCGGCGCATTTATATGCACTGGTGGCGACCTTTGATGACCAATGTATGTAATTCGTGGTCATGTTGCGCTTTGTTATCACTGGGTAGTGAACTTTGATTCATAATATGCCGTAATTTCTTTGTTGTATAGTCTAGGTTTATTCTTTGGTCGGTATGCTATAATTTAGGCCGGAAGCATCAATGGATCTCAGTGTTGTTGGTCTTCAGGCCGACTCGTTACTCATATGGGCCAAAACGTGGGCCTATAATCATCTTGGGCCATTAGCAGGTCTAAACCTATAGTAGTTTCCCACCTTTAACATGCCATGGGCTACATATTTACTATAGTGACACTGGGCTTCCTACGGGCCATAGAAACAATGGGCCTTCTACGGGCCGTAGAAACAATGGGCCTTCTATGGGCCGTATCATCAATGGGCCTTAGACGGGCCGTATTATCGATTGGCCAAACATGGGCCAAAAACAGACCACATTATGGCCGTAAACGGGCTAGAGTTGGAGTCGTCCATTCATGGGCCGACCATAACGGGCCATCGTTACTAGGCCGTATTTGATGACGCTATGAAAACGGCCCAATGTATTAACAGGCCACAAACGGGCCGACTGTAACCACGGGCTGAATTTGGCCCACAAGCAGAAAATGGCAGTAACGGGCCGTAAGTAACCAAATGTGGAAATGAGCCCAAGAATAAATGGGCCTTGAGAAGGCCGAAATACAACATAGGCTGCAAAACGGCCCAATGGATTAATGGGCCGTTAATGGGTATAAAGTGATACACTGTTCATTACGGGCCAGTTTCACCACGGGCCATTAATGGGCCAAGACTTACAAAGGGCCTCATCTGGGCCGAAAGACGTCATGGCCCATACATGGGACGGAACTTAAAATGGGCTGGAATCATATTGGACGGCCCAGATTATGCTACTGGGCCTAATTCAGATAGGTCGTAACGGGCCCTGGGTTAGCGGGCTGTAAATGGGCTATATGCGAACATGCCGTTAACAGGCTTTCCGTGGGTCGGCCCGCCACCTTTTGACAAAGTCAACGGGCCGACCTTTTCATAGGAATGGGCCTCTGTTGGGCTGTGCCACATGTCGATGTATCATAGGCGCCTTCTGTCTAATGAGTGGATGACATCTGTCCCAACGGTGAGCCGACACGTGTTTCCTCCAGCCAATGATGATTTTACACATAGAAAATCCCCATTGGCCGGGGCTGTTAGCGGGTTATCGAATCCAAAACCAGACCCGATAGCTTAACAGCGTTCCGTTATGGTGGATGCCACGTGTCGGTCACCCTTGATGAAAGCACTTCTATGACGCGTGATTTATCGTCATGGAAGTGGACACTTCCGTGATGATAATTTTGGTAATGTCATTGAACACTTCTACGACAGCACAGATGTGACTATCTTGATTCTGTCATAAAATTGTCAAGGATGTGCATGCATGACAAAAAATGCGACCTACTGTAACAAACACGTATCATCACGGAAGTGTGTTTTTTGTAGTGATGCCTGCAGCCCAGAGCGTGGCTCCACCAACGGCCTGGTACAGCCCATCTTCAGCAACAACTAAAGACCCTCGTGAGGGGCCAAGCCTCACAAGGCGGACGACACTAAGACCTCCCTAGGGGTAGCCTCTCTAGGCTGGCTCCTAAGGAGTGGAGATATCTATGCACAGAGCACCTCGCGTGGTTCACGTGACGTGAGCCATGACGACCAAGGCCAGGCGGGCGCTAGCAGGCGCAGTGTACCAGTTTCCTCTTTGGTGCTAAGGCGGCAAGCGCAGGCGCGGGGTCCCGAGGCATCAGGCAAAGGTTTCCATATCAATGCAACAAGACAAAGACTGCCAGGACGGCTGGACGAAGGTCATCACGGAGCCCACAGCAGCATCACCACCAGAGCCTTTGGCAGGCAAAGACCACCTTTTATTAGGATAGCTTGTACTAGTTGTCTCCCTTCAAACTTGGCCGTTGTGGGATCCCTTCCCGCCTAACATTTGGGAAGAGGACCAAGGCCTCTATAAATAGGACCTAGCCACCATCGTAGAAATCATCTGATCTTATCTGATCTGATCTGATAGGATCGGATCTGGGATTGGACCCATTCCGTCCTCACATCCACCAGCTCACCGACCTCAAGAACGCCTCCCCTCCTGAGGCTGTTCATCCAATGTACTAGTTCATCCTTAGCCTTCGAGGCAATTCACCACCACACTAGAGTAGGGTATTACACCACACGGTGGCCTGAACCAGTATAAACCTCTGTGACTCATGTTCTTTGGGTTCGTCGAGCTAGGTTGTGGAATCGTTGAGCAAGCGAGCTAGGGGGAGAGAGTACTTCATGTGCACCCCAAAGTTTGAACCTCACAAGGGTTTGTCGGAACCCGAAATCTGACAATGTTCACTGCGGATAAAAGGTCTAGCAATTCAAACACCATCCATTGCCGCTGTGACCCCATTATGTAATTCAAATCAAGATGAAAAATCAAGTAGATCCCACACAGTTTATTATCACCAACCATGTGATATGTAGTACAAAATATCATGGAGCACCGTCGGTGTATAGTACGCCTATGTCTTACTCAAGAAGGTGTGACGGCTACATTCCACAGCCGGCGTGTCAAGCACACTAGCTCGCTCCCCAAATACTCCCGCCGCTGCATCCCTCGCAATCTCGAAAATATTACTGCCTCGTAATCTCAAAAAGATCTACTGCATGGAAGGTTTTAATGTTTGATAGCACACGATTAGCTTGTGCGGACCATGTGCGATGTCTGTTACTCCCGCTTTGCTTCAGTCCCTTGATTCAAATTTTCAGTAGCCCCGCCATTTTACTCCCGCTTCTGCATCCCTCGCAATCTCAAAAATATCTGCTCACCCTTGATCCAAATTTTCAGTAGCCCCACCTTGTTACTCCCACATAGTAAAATTTCCAGTTGCCACAGTATTTCCTCAAACACCACCTTGCCCCCCCTCCACACACACCACACACTTCCCAAAACGACTGTTCACACAGACACACACAACCCTCTAAACCATTGGTAGGTCGCCGGCATCGCCAGCGCCTCCATCCTCAACCTCTATATGTGTGCCGAAGAGCTCGAGGAGCCAATGGCCAAAAAGAGGATTATCGCGGCTTTCTCGCCCGATGCCGGCGAGGTGGCCGCCAAGGTGTCCCCGTCGTCCTCCGCGGGCTCAATCCACACCCGCCGGTGGCTCGGTAGCTTCTACATGGTCGAACTCGCGGCCATGGAGTACGACCGCTGGCAGGTCCGCTACCACGGCACGGCGACTAGGCTCAATTTCCCCTTCGTCACACATCCGGTCGACCTCATTCCGCCAGAGCCAGGGTGGTAAGCTCGGCTATGGTGCAGGAGGACCGCGAGGCATGGGAGCGCCTCGAGGCCGAGGCCGCCAACAGGGCCTACATGCAAGAGCTCCGCCAGCAGCACCCAGAGCTCGTGGAGGCAGAGCGAGCGATCTTTGCTGGCATGGAGGCGGCGAGGTTATCACGCTCTCCTCTGATGACAAGGTCGAAGGCAGCGATGATGGCGGTGTGGAGGGTGGCGAGGTTATCGCTCTCTCTTTTGATGACGAGGTCGAAGGCGGCGGCGATGGTAGCGCGAAGGGCGTCAAGGTGGGCCCCGAGGACGAGGAGATCAATGTCGACGAGTGTAGGAGTGCCTTTCCCAACGACCCCGATGATGGCATCGGCCCGGACCTGGCTCGCGACCCACCGTACATGATGAGGAAGGATTGGCTCGACCTCTACCTCGATCGAAAGTAGTTTAGCTTAGTTTAAATTTATGTTTTACATTCGGTTATGCAAAACTATCTATGTTTATGTTTGAATGCATGCTACTTTTGGTTGAACCTGCTTTGAACTTGATCAAATTAAAGCTTACAACGTTAAGTTTAGGGGATCGACTAAATAAGGCCAAAAATTGCTGGAGTATATATATATCCACTAAGGGTTTTAGTCCTTTAATTTTTAAAGGATCGGCTAGAGATGGCCTTATGACTTTTTTATTTTAGTTCTGCACAATGTGATACTCTATATGTGCAACTATTTGTCGTGCAGTTCAATTTCATCAATAACAGTTTCAACAATACCACTATGAATTATGATATTTGGTTGTTGTTAAGGATATTGCAGTTAACATGCCTTTCATTTTTTAACAATAACTAGTGTACTTTAGACCTACACAATACCAGTTTGAATGACTATTTGCTTGTTTTCAAATGGTATGCCTGATGCAGTTAACACACCTTTCCACTTCTTGTTTTGCTTAACTAGCATGCTTAAGCCTGCACACTGAAGCTATCATTTGTAGATTATGTTGTCTACCATGGATATATTTGGTTGATGTTTGGCCTGTTGTGCTTAACATGCCTTTATATGTACTGATGCAGGACAATATTGACAACAGTGTTGTTTTCCATCGAGGTTAGTTTCATCGGATTGCTTATACGTACTCACTTTTCAGGATATCGGTAGTTGGTACCATATAGCCTGGGGCTGATAAGGGATTAATCGTCGAATCGGACATTACACTGGATATATCTGTAACCCATTTATCAGTAGGTTAACTAGGGCCATATTCAATATATCTAAGGCTACATAGCAACATGCATTGTACTGAATGACTAAATATGCAATCCCAGGCTACATAGCAACAAGGAAGAGTGTTACCTTAATGTTCTGATGATGTCTAGATAATGGGATGGAGGGAGTGTTGTACTACATCATTTTTTTAATTGTTGTTTAGCTTCTAATATTAACTTGGTGCTTTTAGGTGCATATGTCATTGCCAAAGTTCCACACTTCGACCCTTTCTGGGGCAATGAGATATTCATGAACCAGCATCTAGTGAGGAAACTGATAAAGATAGTTATTAAAATGTGTCCAAAGACGTCAATCAAACTATTTGTTTACACTTTATGCAAGACAACAGTGAACTGCGGGATGGTAAGTAAGAACCATGCAGCCTTCTTTTTACTGCCCGTAATGAGATGCGTTAGAAGACAATGTCTGAATCTTTTTTCTTTTGCAGTAGATCTTTATACGTCTCCAGTGTATCTATAATTTTTTATTGTTCCATGCTGTTATATTATCAATCTTGGATGTTTTATAATCATTTTATAACATTTTTTGGTACTAACCTATTGACATAGTGCCAAGTGCCAGTTCCTGTTTTTTCCGTGTTTTTTACATTGCAGAAAATCAATATCAGACGGAGTCCAAATTCCATGAAACTTTATGGAGATTTTTTATGGACCAGAAGGAACATGTTGGGCTCTGGTTGCATCTAGGGGGAGTCCCGAGGAGGGGACAACCCACCAGGGCGTGCCAGGAGGCCCAGGCGCGCCCGGGTGGGTTGTGCCCACCTCGGATGCCCCCCGGACCGCCTCTTTGCTCTATAAATACCCCAAAAATACCAGAACCCAAAAAGCGTCGATGAAATATTCATCCAGCCACCGCAGAGTCCAAAACCACCAGATCCAATCTAGACACCATCTCGGATGGGGTTCACCACCTCCATTGATGCCTCTCCGATGATGTATAAGTAGTTCTTTGTAGACCTTCGGGTCCGTAGTTAGTAGCTAGATGGCTTTCTCTCTCTCTCTCGCTGAATTGTCAATACAATGGTCTCTTGGAGATCCATATGATGTAACTCTTTTTGTGGTGTGTTTGTTGGGATCTGATGAACTTTTAGTTTATGATCAGTCATATATTTTTATATCCATGAAAGTTATTTGAGTTTCTTTGATCTCTTATAGCCTCGTATTTCTTCTCCGATATTTGGGTTTTGTCTGGCCAACTTGATCTATTTATCTTGCAATGGGAAGAGGTGCCCGGTAGTGGGTTCGATCTTACGGTGCTTGATCCCAGTGATAGAAAGGGAACCGACACGTATGTATCGTTGCTACTAAGGATAAAAAGATGGGATCTATATCTACGCAATAGATAAACGGATCTTGTCTACATCATTTCATCGTTTTTATTGCATTACTCCGTTTTTTCATGAACTTAATACACTAGATGCATGCTGGATAGTGGTCGATGTGTAGAGTAATAGTAGTGAATGCAGGCAGGAGTCGGTCTACTAATCTTGGACGTGATGCCTATGTAATGATCATTGCCTGGATATCATCATAATTATTTGAGGTTCTATCAATTGCCCAACAATAATTTGTTTACCCACCGTTTGCTATCTTTCTCGAGAGAATCCACTAGTGAAACCTACGCCCCCGGGTCTTCTTTCTCATATATTTGCTTGCGATCTACTTTTCCTTTACATTCCTATTCAGATCTATTAAACCAAAAATACAAAAATACTTTGTTTCACTTTATTTTATTTACTATCTATTATTTCAATCTACTACAAATTTCTGGCATCGTTACCCGAAAGGGATTGACAACCCCTTTAACACGTTGGGTTGTGAGGTGTTGTTATTTGTGTGCAGGTGTTGTTTACATTTTGTTGCTTGGTTCTCCTACTAGTTCGATAACCTTGGTTTCATCACTGAGGGAAATACCTACCTTCGCTGTGCTACATCATCCCTTCCTCTCTGGGGAAATACCGATGTAGTCCTGGGAGACAGGAGTTTGCTGGCGCTATAGTCAGGGAGCAATCAAAAGGAATTTCTGGTGCCGTTGCCGGGGAGGATCTTCAACATATACCAGGTTCCTAATCACAAATCTCATCTCCTCGCAATTTACATTATTTTCCATTTGCCTCTCGTTTTCCTCTCCCCCGCTTCACAATTTTTTTCATTTTATTCACCCTCTTTTTCGTTCGCCTTTTTCTCGGGGGATCTCTTGTTGGCTACCTCTACTCGTGTTATCATGTGCCTTCTACTTGCTTGCATCTTTGCTTTCTAATAATCTATTGATATGGATCCTCATCCACTTGCTAATCTTTTCAAAAGATCCAATTATGATGAACCCATTGCAAGTGATTTGAGTGCACTAGACTATCTTTATGAAGTTTTGCTTGAGATTCGTGATTCTGAAAATTGTGATGAAGAAATTTATGAAGCGATTCATGATAGCTCCTTGAATGAAAAGCATGATTGCAATGATTTTACTATAAATTCTATTAATTTCAATTGTGCTAATAATATGCAAAACCCCAAGCTTGGGGATGCTAATTTTTCTATGTCCACTACTTGTTGCAATGATCATGATTGGGTTGATTCGTCTTATGATCTTGAAAATTTATTTAAGCCTCATGATGAATATGTTTGCAATAATATTGAAAGTGGGTTTGGAGAGGTGATGACTTTAGTTGATGTTAATCCCACTATCTTGGAAGATTATAAAACTCTTATGCATCTGGATCATGAAGTGAAAATTTTATATGATAGCTATATTGTTGAATTCGATCATGATCCTACATGTAATTATTATGAGAGAGGAAAATATGGTTGTAGAAATTTTCATGTTACTAAATTACCTCTCGTCATGTTGAGATTGCTATCATTTCTTTCTTCTTCCTTGCATATGCTAGTTTTTGCTTCTCTTGATAATTTGTTTTCCTATAAAATTCCTATGCATAGGAAGTATGTTAGACTTAATGTGTTTGTCACATGTTTCATGATTATCTCTTTGTGTTTCAATTATTATCTATCGTGTGAGCATCGTTGAAATCTTATGCCTAGCTAAGGGCGTAAAACTATAGCGCTTGTTGGGAGGCAACCCAGTGAATAAAATTTATTTTTGCATTTTTGCTTCCTGTTCTTGTGTGTTAGCACAATTATGCTACTGTTATAATTGTGTTTTTATGTTTTAATTAGTGTTTGTGCCAAGTAATGCCTTTAGGATCTTCTTGGGTGATAGTTGTTTGATCTTGCTGAAAAAACAGAAACTTTTACGCTCACGAAATTTATTTTCATTTTTTACCAGAGAGTGATAAAATACCAATTCCACTTGCAGTAGATCGATATATAAATTTTTCAGGGCTTCCTAATTTTTCAGAATTTTTGGAGTTACAGAAGTATTTGAAGTAGATAGATTTCTACAGACTGTTCTGTTTTGACAGATTCTGTTTTGTTTGTGTTGTGTGCTCATTTCGATGGCTCTATGGTTTTCTTTGATGATTTTTTGCCATAGAAAAGTTGGAATGCAGTAGATATAATAAAAAACAAAATATGAATTGGTTGGATACAATACTTATAGTACTGATTTATTATTCTTGTACTAACGGATCTCATGAAGGTTTTGTTGTGTTTTGTGTGATTGAAGTTCTCAAGTTTTGGGTTATCTTACGATGGATGAAGGAAGGATGGAAGAGCCTAAGCTTGGGGATGCCTCGGAATACCAAGCTATTATCCAAGAATGAGCAACCAACTAAGCTTGGGGATGCTCCCGAGTGGCATCCTCGCTTTCTTCCAATGATCATCGGTATTTTGCTTGAAACTATATTTTTCTTCGTCACGTGATATGTGTTTTGCTTGGAGCATCTTGTATGATATGAGTCTTTGATTGTTTTATTTTGTGTTTTAAGTCATCAATCCTTGCTCAACACACCTATTAGAGAGAGCCAAAATTATGGCATTACTTGTTAGAATTGCTCTCTATGCTTCACTTAAATCTTTTATGAGCTAGGACTTGCTCTAGTGCTTCACTTATATCTTTTTGAGCACGCTGTGCTTGGTATTTTTGAAGAAATGCTCTCTTGCTTCACTTAGATTTATTTGAGATTTAATAAAAATTTTAAGAAACTCTCTCTTGCTTCACTTAAATTATTTTGAGAGAAAGAAAATTTGTTATGCTCATGATCTTCACTTATATTTGTTTGAGCTTATGAAAAGCAACAAAAGAAAATTAGTCCCAAAGTGATAGATATCCAGGAAGGATAAAGAAAAAGAAAAAAATGTCATGAAGATCATTGGAAAAAATAAACTTGATTCTTAGTAATAGTTTTGAGATATGATGATGTGATATGTGAGTTATGTTGATGAGTAATTGTGCTCTAGTAGGAATATTGGTGTTAAGGTTTGTGATTCCCAAAGCATGCACATATAGTCTCTCGTTATGCTATGCTATTGGAGCATGATTTTTTTATTGTCTTCCTTATGTGTGGCGGTCGGGGATGAGCGATGGTCTTTTCCTACCAATCTATCCCCCTTGGGGCATGCATAGTAGTACTTTGCTTCGAGAGCTAATAAACTTTTGCAATAAGTATATGATTTCTTTATGACTAATGTGAGTCCATGGATTATACACACTCTTACCTTTTCGCAATTTGCTAGCCTCTACGGTACTGTGCATTGCCCTTTCTCACATCGAGATGTGGTGCAAATTTTGCAGGTGCATCCAAACCCCGTGATATGAGACGCTCTATCACACATAAGCCTCATTATATCTTCCTCAAAACAGCCACCATACCTACCTATTATGGATTTTCCATGGCCATTCCGAGATATATTGCCATGCAACTTCCACCGCTTCCACTACAAAAAAAAGACACATCCGTGACATTTTGGGCCGAGCGAAAAAAAATTCTGTCATACATATGACACTTCTATGACGATAATTGTGACAAAACCAGATATCATCATAGATGTGGTGGGCTCCTACTTCTATGACAAAAAATCATGACAGAAAATGGGCTTTTCGTCCTGGGCGGGCCGGAGACGCAGTTGCATGACATTCTTTGGGCCGTCCATGACGGAAAAAACCGTGGTAGAAGCGAGGGGGAGGAAAATTTTGGGGAGTTCCCGGTTACGGTGGGAGGTCGAGGGCCGAGCGATGCGCGCTTCTCTCATACACGTACGCGCATGTGTGCGAGGCGTTGGCTCTAACTGAACCCGAGCGAGGCGTTGGGCTCTAACTGAACCCGAGCGATTGCACTGCAGGCTACGCGTTACTGAACCCGAGCGATCGATCGATGGTTGTTAACTGAACCTGATGGGAATATTACCGTTGGGCGTAAACCGGCCTATGTGGGCCGGATTAACTTCATCAGTAACTCAAGAGTGTTAAAGCCCAAGAAGATAGATGAGGGCCTGAGGCCCGTAGTCGGTTTAAGACTTATAGCCGTAAACCGTCATCTGTATGTAAACTTGTATTGTAAGATATGAATAAGGAGAGACCAACCCGGATACAGATATGAACCGGTGTTAGGACTCTGTGAACCGAGGGCGTCACCCGTATATATAAGGGGACGACCCGGCGGCGGTTTAGAAGAACAGATAACAACTCGAGACTTAGGCGAAGCTTGTTTGCTCCCTAGTCATCGAAACCCCATCAATTCCATCACAACTAGATGTAGGCTTTTACCTTCATCGAAGGGGCCGAACTAGTATAAACTCTCTTGCGTCCCTGTGGGAGCTTTAACCCCTTCAAGCTAACCCATTGCGATGGCTCCATGACTAAGTCCTTTCACGAGGACATCTGCCGTGACAGAACCACGACAGAACCCGATCGAGCGATTCCTTCGCTACTGCTGCTAACTGAAGCTGATCGATTGGATGAATAGTGAGTGTTGCGTGCGCGGGGGGGGGGGGGGTTGGATGAACAGTGAGCGGTGGCATTGCCTCTGGATGAACAGGACCCCGTGGTGTGGTGGAGGGCTGGATGAACAGTAGACGGTGGAGGGGTGCCCGTGGAGGGGTGGTTGAACAGGACCCCGTGGTGTGGAGGGCTGGATGAACAGTAGACGGTGGAGGGGTGCCTGTGGAGGGGTGGTTGAACAGGACCCCGTGGTGTGGAGGGCTGGATGAACAGTAGACGGTGGAGGGGTGGTTGAACAGTAGCCGGTGGAGTAGCGCGCGGTGGAGGCTGGATGAACAGGATCCCGTGGAGGCTGGAGGAGGTCGACGGTGGAGATGAACAGTATTCCGTGGAGTCCCGTTTGCGGTACGCCACACCCCTCCCGATGAACAAGACCCCCGTTTCGACCGTAGCGCTCCAACACAAGTCCGTTTCGTCCGGTTTGCGGTACACCACACCCCTCCCGATCATCAGGACCCCCGTTTCGACCGTAGGAGGTCCGTTTCCTCTGTTTTGCGGTACGCCAGACCCCTCCCGATGAACATGATCTTGTTTCGAACGTGGCCGGTCGAGCACAAGGCTGTTTCCTCCGTTCTGCGGTACACCAGGCCTCGTTTCCATCGCCTATTCCGCCCAAGCCCTCCCAATGAACACGACACATTTCGTCGCCTCCCCATGAACACGACGCATTCCGTTGCCTCCCCATGAACACGAGGCATTTCGTTGGCTCCCCATGAACACGATGACGACGCTGTTTCTCCGATCCGACCCAGCCATGTACACGAGCCCTGGCCGTACGTATGCACGAGTAGGCGTTCGAGACCCCGCCCGTATGTACACATACGTGGCCGTATTTTCTTTCTTGCACCCTGGCCGCTGTACGTATGTGTACATGCTACGTGCGCGCCTCTACTACGACACGTGCGCGCATCTACATTGACCAGTATATATGTACGTACACGTTCGCGACTAGAATGACAATGCTACGTATGCTTCGACCAGGTGGGTCCCGACTGTCAGGCACTTCCTTGCGTGCGAAGATGTAGCTGGTGGGTCCCAGCAGTCAGGGGGGCGAAATACGGTGGCCCGTCCGGTGGGTCCCCGCTGTCAGGTGGAGGAATAATTATTTTGCACGTAATAAGGAGGCACTTCCTTGCTGCGGCCATGGACCCAGCTGTCAGCCTCTCCACGTACAGTCCACGTCCGATGGATGTCATTCATTGACCACATAGACCACGCCGCGCCGAGAGCACCAGGGCGGTGGACGACGGCGAGGCCTATGAAGGGAACGACCCAAAGCCGGGGAAGACAGACAGTGGCTGCCGACACGGTGGAGAGTATGAGGGTTGACTGGTTCGGCTGCCGTCGCCAGAAAATAACAGGAGGTGTGGGTGAGTAGAGGGATAGACAGGCCAAGGATGCGAGTATGATGTGGCCGTGAGGCCTTCCCTGCAGCACTGCCGGCCATGGGAGGCGAGAGCAGGCGGTTCCGACGGCGCTGGTTTGGGCGGCTGGGGCACGAAGATCAGAGACTGAAGAAGCACGATTGCCGTTAGATTGACATCTAACGGTCTGACGCTGGTAGAGTCGATTGTTGAGTAAGTTTCTTTTTTGAGAAACCTTGTGTACGCATGAACTTAGTAGGCCCACAAGTCAGCCTCCAAATTTGTGTCAGACAACATAAAGCCCATTAGCTATTTTTTATAATTTGTAGCCCATTTGCTAATTCTTAAGTAATTTATTACAGCCCATTTTTTGCCTAGGACCACGGTCAAAAAGTCCAACCTTATTTTGCATATTTCGGTGGAGTCCGAATTGTTGTAATCCCGAAATGATAAACATTTTTTAAGAACTTATTGATTTGCCAAAAATTGTTTTTTAAGCAAATAAGACGTGGGACAATTTAGTTGGTTTAAGGGAAAACCAGTGGTAAAAAAATCAGCGCTGGGTGGGAAAAAACAACAAAAATAAGGATGTAAATATGAAAAGGGAATTTTATGTGTTTTCAATATAATGATACGTGTATATGAACTAGTAAAACTATAGGTAGATATTAGAAAATGGATGTAGGACATGTGTTTCAAGAGGAAAATAGAGCTGGGCTGTGTGTTTGATTCAGTAAAAAAACTGCATGCGGATGTTGTAAGACAAAATATAACTAACGCTAGCGGGCCAGAGGCCAGTAGATACCTGCTGGATCTTTGTGCCCCGTTGTCGTCATCGGCTGGGCCTGCTAAAAACAAAACAACCCTGGGCAATCTACAGCCCAGTTGAAACTTGCTCGACCTTAAAAAACAATATACATGCTCAATAAACGAGAGAATTCTGCAAGTACAGACTGATAACTGTGATGCATCACAGATATTGTTTTTTATCGTGATAATAAGTGCATGCACTTGTTTCGAAAAAATTGGAGAACTGGGAATTCGAACGACGGGTGCTTATGCTACCCATCAAATAAAAATCAGGTGCCTGAAAATTCATTTCAAAACAAATGATTCAGCTTTATATCCACGTCGACCCTCGGCATGATGGTTGGAAGCAAATGCAAGTTCATACCAAAAGATCGTTAACAGCAATACCAACTTGCGGACAACAAGGTAGTACAACTACCAATACCAAACTAACTTATAATCTTTTTACTCCTGGCCCTAGTGTTCGTCTGGTAGAAAATCTTGCAGAGGACCAGCTCCCGCTCCTTCTCTTTCTCCAGGTCCCCGTGGTGGTACTGGTGCATCACCCAGTTGGTCCTCTGCTGGTCGAAGTTCTTGTTGGTGTGCAGCACCCGAACCTTTTTTGCTGCCCGTCTGCCGGCCGTTGACCATCACCGGCAAGGTATTGCCGGTCTTGTGCCACATCGCGTGCATGTCGCACTCCGACTGTATCTTGCGACGCGTCCACGCGCCCCTTTTGAACGCCCTGGAATTGCGCTGGAAGAAATGCTTCCTTAGGCCACTCAGTGTGATACCTGCAGTATTGTGGAATACAGGTTTTAGTGTACCTAGTTGGCATTTTCATAACATCTTTGGCATGTTGCGGTCACTTGTTTCACTTTTTATTAACTGTCAAATTGTAATTGCTTCACCAGGTCTGCGTCTAAAAAGAAAAACAGAGCTATAAACAAACGAATATGTTTGTGCACGTAGACGGCCGATCGGTGTCTTACCTGGAAGTTTCTCAGGTTGGGATTAACATATGCCGTGCTCACTGTCGATGGTTAGTATGAACAAATCGACGACAGACTGAAATCTCGCGCTGTCAGCACTCACTTTGGCCTCAAGGTGCTTGATCAGCTTCTGATCCGTGGGATCGAACTTGACGTCAGCCGGCAGCACGGGTGAAACATCCCAAATTTCCAATTTGGAATGTTATACATTAGATCATCATTGCATATCATATTTTATTTTGCATTTTGGTTGATCCTAGAAATTCTACGCAACTCAATGACCCACGGAGAGAGTTGGGGATTTCGTTATTTTCATATTTGAGTTTTCTCAAATTTTGAGAATAGGATCATTTGATTTTATTTATTTTATCATCAATTATTTCTATTACAAAAATATGAGAGAGGGAATAAAATGACTTTCCCAAAATAAAAAAATATTGAGGATTTAATAAAAAAATCAAATAAGGTTTTATTTCGGGGTTTTTCGGTGTTTTATTTGAATTTAGGAAAAATATGCGTTTTTCAAAATTGCATTTAGGTCCCAAATAAATGTTCACCTTGTGCGGCTTGATTTTAGAAGCCCGTGAAAATTTATTTCCGAATTTTTGGAGTCCGTTTAGTATTTCTTTTTATTTTTTCTTCCGAGCGAAATAAAAAAAACGAACCGACCTAGGGGCCGTGTCCGGATAGGACTCCGGCCCGAGGTGGCTTTATAAGCCGACCCACCCGGGAATCCTAGCCCCAGCCGCCCGCCCCAGCCGCCCGACTCCGCCGCCACCCGCGCCGCCGCCGCCGCCGCCCGCCGCCGCCGCCGGATTTCGCCACCGAGGTTCGCCGCGCCTCGACTTCCGTGCCATCGGTTTTTTTTAAAAAATAGATCGGTTTTCGTCGGTTTTTCCGTCGGTTTTTTTAGTTTCGTTTTTTTAAATAGATCGGTTTTCCGGTTTATTTAAATAGTGAGCATTCGTCCGTTCATTCGTTCTAGCAAACGTTCGTCGTTTTTCTTTTTCTCGGATTAAATCCGTGATTTTTCTGATCGCGATTCCTGATCCGATTTTCGTTTTAGTATAACTTTTCGCTCATTTATCGGAATCAGGCGATTCAAGCGCCTAGAGTTTCATCTCGAAACCCTCTATCCGTTTAACCAACTTAAACACGATTTTGCTACTGTAAAATTTGCCCTAGATCCAGATTACTAGAACGAAGTTGTTTTCTTTCGCCGTTTGACTTTCGTTGCTTCGTTCGATTTGATTCTTTTTGCCAACCGGAGTTCTTAAGTTGAACCTTCTGGTTAGATCTCTTATTTGAGTTTTACCCGTGCATTAGATAAGTACTTATTGCATGCTTGTTTGTTTGTCTGTGGTAGAATACCCAGAGTGCGCCGCGTGTTACTTCGAATCGTTAGGTTTCTCGGATCATCAGCAAGGCAAGTAACACTTTGATCATACCTTTTCTACTACCCAGTTTTATTGCATTAGATCAATCCTCACACATTGCATGATTAGGATCTAATTAAATGGTGGGATGGGAAGTAGATGAGGTAGTACCTATTACCTATTTATTATCAAACCTTTGGGAGTTACTTCTATGTTTGCTTATTATGCCATGCTATGCTAGTAGACGTGGATTGGGTGAGTGATATCCATGACAGATGTGAGTTTGTTAATTAATGGTTTATCTAAGGTGGCAACTTAAACACACATCTGGGTGGATTGAGGCACCTGGGTATTCCAGGACTTGCCTGTTTTCTTTTGGACCGCCACCCAGGCTCAAAGAGATCATGAGACTATTCATACTAGAAACTTCCATGTGCAGTCACAAGCTATTATGGGCTCTAGCATAGTTGACTAAGTTGTGCGAACTCTTACAGTGGTAGACTAGCAGATGTAGGGGATGTAGGTGGTACGGTCTACCCGATCGTAAGGTGCTAGCGCTTCCGAAAGACTATGTCTCGGTCATCCGTCTTCTCAAACACCATGTAGTGCGAGAAACCAAACGGAGGCGATCGAGTCTTGTGGGGAAAAGTGAGCAAACCTCTGCAGAGTGTAATAAACTAATCATGGTTAGCCGTGTCCCTGGTTATGGACATCTTGAGTATCTAGTACTTGGATTATCATGTGAATCTCAACATGTTACCCTAAATTAATTTTGTTGGGTTATGTTTAATGATGATACTTAGTTGGGATTGAGAATGCTGTCAACCATTCTCAATGTTTAAGAACTACCATGATAGTAATTAAATTTTATTCCTTTGAAGTAGGGAAAAATTGGCTTTACGCAAAACTGTAACCATAGAGCTTTCCACCAGCCAAATATGCATATAGTATAGCTGTTTCATTCCATTACTCTCTATGTGTTACATTGCCAGCATATTCCATGTGCTGACCCGTTTCGGGCTGCAACATTAATGTTGCAGACTTTTCAGATGATGATTAAGGAGTTTTAGGTCGTGGTTCTATACTCAGTGATGCCGTTGGAGTTGATGGACTCACTTATCTTCCAAGCCTTCTGCTGTTATCGTTATTAGATGGCCTTAAGCCATATTTATTGTAACAAGTTCTCTTTTGAGACACTCGATGTAATAAGTGTGTGATTGCTACTCTGCTATAAATCCTACGAGTATTGTGTGGTGTCAGCATTACTGATCCAGGGATGACACCGGAGGATAGAGATCAGACTGTTTGAGGTCTGGTCGCTACAACGGGCCAATCCTTCTTCGACTTGCATCAGTAATTCCAGTTATATGGTACTCAATGTATGATCAATCAAATGTTTTAAGTGAATGATGAAAGATTTTGACAGATAAGTGGTACTCCAAATCTGAAGTCCAGAATACCCGAACACGCCACCGGGATTCTTGTGTCACCTCACGTGCAGCGTGTTGTCATGTCAATTCAATGTGTGGACATGATGAATAATTTGACCGACGTATACTAGTATTGCTACTGTACTACTTACTAGTCGTATTTAGTGTCACAATTTATACAGAGGTTTAACTAACAAGTACGCACTTGAAGCCTAACTGATATATATATGGCTTCTGCACAGCATCTCCATCATCATTATTAGTACATCCTACGCAGGTGAGTTAGGATGCACTTGATCCCGGGAAGGTATCTATCCTTCAAACCAGATGAGTGCTTCAAACTAACAACAGTACATAATATCCAACAAAAGAGGGTCGTGCTACAGCAGCAGAATACATGGCTCAGTCTAGATATCAACACGAATCAAGTTGTGCATATTTGTTGTTCGCATGAACCATATCGCCGCATGTTGGGTTTGTAAAAGCCATCCATCGCATGGAAGCTTGATGCCTTTCACACACTGAAGATTATCTGGCAACAAGTTGTGTCGACGAATCTCTGGATATGGTGATTCATGAAACCCATGGTATGATGTGTAAACACAGCCCCCCCCGCGCCCGCGCGAATGGAAGTTGCATAGCACAGTAATCATTGCCGGTGATTTGATCGATGATTGGTTGGATGATCGGATAATTGAGCCCGAGGAACAAGGAGTGGTTGCCGAGGCTGTAAACCTACCTCCAGTTGAATACGCCTGGCCCAACGGAGCTGGGATCTTTCTCGAACACGAAGCAGCCATAGCCATCAATGTCACGAACGCCCCACGCATTGTACTGCATGTGGTTTGATGTAATGGTTTGGTCAATTTGGTATGTGCGAATGAGCATCAAATGACCGCCGTGAGCTGAACGAGCGATAAACCACCACCCATCGGCTGGTATGATTCCAGGTCCTGGAATCATGAAGGCCAGCGCATTTGCGTCTACTGCAACAATTCAAATTGGAGACCAAAAGGACAAAAATAAACAATCATGTTCAGAGTATGTATGGAATTAAGATTATTATAACGCGACACATATCATAGACAGAGAATTGCAATGCCGTGGTCATAATCATACCCCAAGTTAAACAAATAAGCCAATGGCTTTCATATTCTAGCAATATGTCATGGTTCAAAAATCATGTCACAATGAGAGGAAAACAGCTATGACAGCGCCTACTCATATTCTACCATAGCACTTACTACTACTGTTCTCATATCAACTCTAAGCAATAACATGCGTTGTTATAAAAATCTTGTAAATGAGAGTAACATATAGCAATCATGATGTTATTCTCATAATATGTATTCTAACAATCATTAGATGCCCATTGTTCTCATATCAACTCTAACAATAATATGTGTGGTCATAAAAATCTAGGAAATGAGAGGAACATATAGCAATGATGTGATTATAGACATGCTATGCATTCTAAATTTGTAACAAATGAACAGGCAGTCGTATTCATAAGGTAAAGATGAGATGAGATAGAACAATTACACGACGATAGATTCCACCAATATAGGTAGCCAATCTGTGCATCGACCGCGTAAACGATGCCATCGTGCACTATAGCATCAGGCAGAAATGTTTCCTCAACAGGATTGATGATGAGCCATAACCATGTATGGCGACCGGATTCCAGATAGACTAATCCCTTGTTGAACAAGGCAATGAGCTTGTAATCCATGTAGTCTTCTGATGGTGTGGGCACTTCGCAGATTACAACTTTCTACTACAGAGGTCGAGCCAAAAGCTTGATGCGTCTCACGCGTAGTAGGCAGGAGTGTCCGGCGGGCCGTGAGGCTCGATGGCGGCGGTATCCAACGATGGAAGGGTGATCTCTCGCTGGGTGTAGATATCCACGAGACGCAATGGACTACCGATGTGGTGGATGAGGACGATCCAGTTGGCCTTCATGCCCGCCCAGTAGTGGCCGCTCATGAAGGACAGGTGGACGGGTAGTGGTAGCATGTCGAGTTGCACCACGGCAACCTCCGTAGGATCGTCAAGTCGGTGTCTGGGCCACCTGCGAGGATCGGGCATCAACAAGCAGGGTGTCTTGAAAAGAGCCGGCCGGTTGCAGACGAGTAGACGGTACAAAGACACCGAGCATGCGGCCAGACGGACGGTGCTGACTAGGTCCATACGACTATAGATCTGCTCCAAGAGAACATCAGGGAGGGAATTCCAATCATGGCTCTGCGTGTCAGTCGGTTCTGCCATTGGGGTTTTCGGTGCCTGCGAGCCAGCGGGGAACTGGATTTGGGCGGGCGAGCGAAGAAGCTTCTCCTCGTGAGCGGGGGGATATGGTACGCGCGAGCTACCAAGGGAGATGGTGCGGGCGGGCGAGCAGTGAGCGGGGGTAAATGGTGTGCGGCCGACAATGGGGAAGAGAGGTGGAAGAAGAGAAGAGGAGGAAGAAGAAGAGACTAGTTGAATAGTTCTCTCTGACCGAGATGGGGAATAAATGGATCACGAGGACTACCTTTCTATAGTATCCCTATGCCTCTACGCTCACTTCACTCATTTTGCTCCATACCTTGTCAGTTGTTGAAATCTATAGAAAGACAAATACTCCGTATTTGGGAACAGAGGGAGGCTTTTACTCCGTACTATTTGGGAACAGAGGGAGTATCATCATATGGAGGGAACAGAGGAAGCTTGAAATATGAACATGTCAATGGGAGGGAGTAAGCCCCATGCATGCATGCAACATGCAACACTCACACGTACACATGGACGCACGCAACACTCACGCACCCATGCGGCACACAGCACACGACGCAACACACACGCTCACGCTCAAGTGCTCAACCTACTCCCTACGTCCGTGAAAGACTGTACATTTAGAGATTTACACATTGACCAGGGCATAATTAACGCTCGAAAGTAGCAGACTTATGTGTGCATGCGACCATTGAGATAAGAAGATTAAATGAAGGCCGTTGCATGCTGTAATTAAGGATAGACATGTAGCCTATACCTACAGCACAAGTTGGTGCATTAGTCAATCAATATCGATTTAGATTAAAGGCTAAACACATTGGAAGTGTAGATGTACATCATGTAGTACACTCTTTGTTGGAAGACCGAGGGAGGACACGTACATGCACTCACATACACAGCCAGGGCGGTTCGCGCGCAAGGGTTGGACTCGTGTCGCGCCTACATAAAGTTTTGTTTAACTGATTTCTTTGCTCTGCCAACTGACAGGTGGGACCCAGAAACCAGGTGACAATTTAACCAGTCAACAAAGTGCCACGTCGACTATGTGGCCGGTTAGTAGGGTGCAATACGGTGCTCTACGATGAGCTAGTGATCGCATAATTGCCGCAAAACTATATATAGTGACCGTAAAGAGTGTACTGTTACATACATTGACCGCTAGTGTACTTTTCTCGTTTCAAATTAAGCCATATTAACCGGAAAGGACGCACTATGGACTAGTACTAGTACTGCTTTGATGTGTCATGTCAACTTGCAGAAGGAGGAGAAGCTTGCTTACTAGGCCTCTCCCTCGCCCACGCGCGCGGTGGTTCACAGGACAAGGAGAGGGTTTTGACTGCATCGCCCTCTCCCTCTCTCTCTCCCTCTCCCTCGCCCTCGTGGTGGACGTGCAGAAGTTCAATCGGTGTCAGATTGCTAGAAGCATATTGTACTGTAGTATCATCATTGTTGGACCTTCCGAAGAGGCGAAGAGCCAAGTGCAAGGTTCACACGAGTACGAACTGTTGAACCTCCGAAAGAGGCAAAGAGCCAAGCGCAAGGTTTTATAGGAGTTGTCGTCCTAGTAGGAGTGTACTAGTACAACTATAGCGAACGATGCTACTGTATGATGTCGCCCGTGCAACAACCACACAAGTTGCACGTACACATAACACATTTACTAGTAATAAATTCTAAAGGACAAATGCCAGTATGCCACACAAGTTCATTTCCAACTCATGTGATAAATTTGTGCACGACTAGTCTACATATATTCACAGCGCTACCGTTCACAATTACCGTACTCCACTTACATGTTATAGATGGGCTACATGTCCTCCTCCAGGTTCCAGTCCCAGGTGTTCTTCATGGATGGCATGATCCTTAGCGGTGGGAAACGGGAATCATTGTCACAGCTTTCTAGTCCGGTTCCACACGATGAAGCGGCATAAATCAGGGATAGAGTGTCCCAGCATGTCGTTCATCCGACGGTGCGCACTGAAGACACAACCATGCTTCATGAACGGAAGGCCTTCCGTGTCGTGCACGGAAGGTGGCATCCGCTTCACAATGGGGTAGCTGTCCCCGATGAAAAGCGAGTACTCTCCAAGAGTGTTCCTCGGCACCCACGTAGCATCACGGGGGTCGAACTCAGCGCCATTCATCTGGTACACGCGACATCCCAGATCTGGACACATGGTGACGTACATAGTCAAGGTCCATGCATAATAATGTTGTGCTCAAATGTGGCGGTCTGTAATACTGTGCAGCAAATAGTACTACTCCGATATAGAGGAAATAAAATAACCGGCTTATTATATATAGCCACTCTTGGCTAAATGGATGAGATAGTAAGACATGGAAAAACAAAAATGGTGGCAGCTAGTGGGTTCAAGTCTTCAAGGGCCTAACTAGCTATACGCGTCCTCCAAGGTAAAAAGTACTCCTACTAGTACTATAAAGTATACTACTAGTACAACAATGAAAGAGAAGGCGAGAGGGTTAAAAAATGGAATACCTGGGTAGATGGTGACGGTCCGATCATGGTAGATTATGTGACCATGTTGCACATCAGTGGTACCATGGGTAACGACTGCTAAGATAGTTGATCCCAATATGCCAAAGTCAGCTGCAAGGTTCCATGTTAGACCGGATCGCGGATGCAAATGCACATCCAGGATCGGCGATCTTATTTTGATCGGGGGATGACTGGTCCCTGCAAAATAATGGAGTACCGTTAGGGATGCAAATGATGGTTTGTGCATTCCGTTTGTAATCTCCCGTACCGTAGGATGTCAACCAGATGAAACAAGTCCCTTGGCTTGTCACTGCGAAGATGCGGCCTAGATGGCGCACGACGTCTTCGAACGTGTAGGAGTACAAATCTGCCGCCGCCAACATGCGCCAGCCTCTGCCGTTACTGCCTCCTGCATTGATGGCAATTCTTATGTCGAACACCACGATGAGATAGTAATCATCGTAGCTGCGTCGCTTTGTCGGTGGGTCCGCAATTGCTATCTTCTTCAATCTCATGTAGGCATCATCATACGTATTCTTGCCCAGCCAGTCCGGAAGGCCGATCCCAATGGTGGAGAAGGGGTCTACCAGAACGGCCGCACTACTGTGGATGTTGTGCAAAATGATGGTGGTATTCGGCCGGAGGTATGCAAGCCAATCTTCGTTGGCACCGACCCAGACCTATATATAAGACGGTGGGCAGCGGAGAAATTACGGGATGGAAATGGAATAACTAAGTACTACATGATCAAACTCCATTACTGACCTGCTCATTAGACAAAATCCGACTACCTCTCAATGTCGGCAACTCTAGCGGAGTCAACGTGCAACCATGGCCAGGGAGCGGTGGACTATTCGAAGGATTGTCCCATGGAAGAACCTTCTCCTCGAGGATGCATGGCAGACCAACAAGCATCGCCTGTTTAAGCAGCGTCTTGAAAAAGTTGGTGCAGGAAGCACTGAGTCTTGCAGCGGTGAGGACGTCGGAGCGGCGTGCGATTTCTCCCACAGGATCGTCGTCCAAGGTCTCCCAGCCCCGACGAGGAGGAGAACCGCCTGGCGAATCCATGGGAGCAGCGATGAACTGCCTTCTCTTCGGGAGGAGGGGAACTGGCGAGGAGGAGATAAGAGTGTAGTAACCGCAGGGCCTCGTCCCTTCCAACTATAGATCGTTCCTCAGCGAAGGGGTGAGGCTATTATTTACTACTAGTACTCCCTTCGATTCTTTTTACTCTGCGCATAAGAGCAGACCCGGATACCAAGGCAGGGGCTCGCTGCATGTTTTCTGGATGAAAATACCCCTGGCGCATGGATGGGAGGAGTTAGCAGCTATAAATGCCCCATGCAGCCCATTGGCTGTCCGCCCACGTTCTCCTCTCTCTGCATGCTGCATGGATGTCTCCATCTCTCTCACATGACTGCATGCGGTGGCGCTGGCCTATGAGAAGCTCGCGTGGCGATATCAATCTTCTCTCCAGAAGAGATTTTTTTGAAAGGAAGGGATTATGGGACGTTATGGGATTGCATTATACTGTAAATAATAGTACTAGCAAGAAATTTTTGGCAGTAGGTAGTAGTTTTTGGCGTGGATTAAGAAATTTTGGGTATGTTTTTGCCATTTTTTATACACGCCAACTAGTGTCAAAAACATCTTACATTATGTGACGGAGGTGTACGTACTCATACTATAGCAGTACTAGTACTAATTTTCTCAACTAGTAGTGCGATGTACTGTACTTCTAGTCTAGTCTAGTATAGTGCACCAGTTTTGAACTCTTGAATCTCAGGCCAAGGAGCTACAGTTGGAAGTGGAGGGTACTACTGTTCTCTAGAACCATCGCTGTACTATCAATGCAGGGGAAGTACACCTGCGTAGTGGCCTAGTGGGTACTCTCGGTGCTCTATTCAGCCGCTCCTCTCACGTGGCTGGCCTACTCAGCCGCTCCTCTCACGCACACACTAGCAGCCTGTTTATCAGCGACGGTTACTGCGGGGGCAGAACATTTGAGTTATTTGATACAGCGAGACTAGGCTTTTCGCTTCCATTTGTGGAGGTGTAATGGATCTCGTCGAACTTTGTTAGTAGTTCCTTCTTTATGAATGAGATGAAGCAAAGCTTTTGCCTCCGTTTCAAAAAAAAACACGGCAAGAGGAATTTCTTTTTTAGTAGAGCCGATAATGGAGTGAAGTCCATGCATGCAACGCCACAAGCTACAAAGTAGTAGTAGTAGAGCACTTTACGTACAGAGCCATATTGCATAGTTCCCAATGCCCCGCCAGGCTTTTCCGGCTCCTCGGGCTTAATTGCGAGGCGCTAGTTTAAATATGCTACTAGCTGGAAGCTGCAAGCGAGGTGCGGCTAGGGCGAGCACGCGAGCCACGGGATGCTGGGAAGGAAAACCCGTTCACGTGGCTAGGCTGTCCAGTGCACCCATATTGTGGGGCCACACGTCCGTTTGACTTCAAAACTCAAACTACCCGTGTAAAATATTGGCTCGCAACGAAGTGTAGTAGTACTATTTAAAAAAAAGGCCGCCGTGCGTTTGGCCGGGATCGAACCCACAAAACGAGGTATACACTCCCGCGACCACTAGTAGTACTCGTTGGAGTACAACGCAACCTAGAATCGCCTTTTGTCGCTAATAGTACGTACATTGTTCCTTACAAGAATCCCCTAAGAGCATGGTTAATAGTATAGCCAGCTGCTGGCTATAAGCCAATGCCATGTCATCTACAACCCATCTTATAGCCAACATGTAGTAGTAGTTTATTTCTTATAGCCCGCTAACTCAGCTCTATTGTACTTGCTCTAATAATGCAAGAAACCACTAAAATGCCAAGAAACTACTACCACTTGCATACGTGGCAGACTTAAGATAAGACTACCTTATCAACCATTGTACATGCTCTTACCAACAAAAATCCTCGAGTGACCTCCTACCTCCGGCCCGTCCACCTAGTCATCCTCGACCATGGGATGCAGCTACCGCCGCCGGCAGAAGGCGAGGTCAAAACCGCCGGCGGTGCGGAGCCCATGTTGCGGCAGCCCAGATGCCAGCTCCGTCCGGCACTCGCGGCCGCTAGCTAGCCAAGATAGCTCCGTCCAGCTGCTTGTCTGCAAGGTTTTCCAGCTAGATTGGCAAGGCAGCGCGGCGGCTTGCTCGCGTGCGCCGCGCTAAGGCCAGCCATCTGGCTCGAGCGAAGGCCAGCGCGGCGGCTTTCTCGCTCGTGAGTCATGCTCGGGCCAGCCTGCCAACCCGTGCGGAGGCCAGCGCGGCGTCCGGCCCGTCCGGCGGAGCGGCGGCCAACTCGCTCATCACCGGCGCCACCGACGAACACGCATCAGTACTGTTTGAAGTAATGTTCAGGAAAAATAATGATTTGAGGGGGAATAATAGGATAGAAGGTCAGATGTGGGTCCCTCGTGTCAACGGTCAAACAAAATGTGTTGGTTTAAGCTGCCTTGTCAGCACGGACATGTGGGCCAAGCCTGTCATAAATGGGTTTAAACGAACCTAATCGGTAGGAGTACTAGGTAGTTTTTGGCATGGATTAAGAAATTTTGGGTATGTTTTTGCTATTTTTTGTACAATAGATTCCTCCTAGGGCTGGTTGAAAGTGGTAGTTTTTTGTTAAATACTCTACATATTGTAAGTAGGAGTGGAAGTTATGCTTTGGAAGCCAATAAGCAAGGCTAGTTACATAGTGCATATGTGTACATGATTGAAAGTAAATATCAACCATGAGTGACTAATATCTTGATGGAAAACTCGAAACTATGGAATACTAGGAAAAGAAATGCATGGTTGGAAATACTAGAAATGTTCATGTCCGTTGTAACGAATCATAATTAGAATAATACTTATTCACAAACTTGGTACAAAACACTCTAATTTTGATATACATATGTCACTAGAGATATATTATGTTTCAATTAGAATATATTCCTTGGGCTGTTTTGGTGAGGTCAGGGAGGGATGTGGTTGGTTTTAAGATACTAATTATGGGTTTTTCTGCAAATTGGTAGACAAGTGGGATGTTGGTGAGAAAAGGCAACAACTTACCTCACAATCGTTAGATGTAGATCTAATGGTCAGAATCGACGGATGGCAGACACACCAGCATCACCAACTTAGTCTTGTGTAGGAGTACTAGCAAGATCCGTGCATTGCACGGAACATCAAGATGCATTTTTTATAAAACACTTGTTGTGATTGACCCTTGCGGGAGTAATCCCATGTGTAAAAACTAATGATATCTCGATAAATATGATATAAGGTGAAGAGGAGTGGGGTGTGGTGGTGGTTAGTGGTCGAACTGAGTGGAGGCATGGGGATTGACGACGCTGGCAGCGGCCACCAGGCCAGTTTGTTCCAGAGGCTTCCTTTCTTAATTCCTCAACAATGAGGTTTGTTGGAGATAATGATGAACGAGGGAAGGCCTTATCTGCAAATGTGGAGAGGGGTGCGGGTATCTTTTAGTTTAATTTCCATCAGGTAGATATAGATCGGACGGTCTATATTGCAAGATGGCACACGTACCATCATCACCAACTCAGTTTTTTATAAGAGAAGAAATATAAGTATAGAGATAGAAATGTATTATCGATACTTGCTTCCGTAAACTAGCATCTACATTCTATTCAACGCCTCGGCATGTGGGGCCTTAGCACAATAACTTCTCGACTGTGTAAAACAAAGATTTTCCCGTCGCCGACAAGGAGGGGGTGGCGGCGGCACGCTTTTTGGCTTGCTCTAGTCCTAGTAGTCATACTGGGTGGTCTAAGCACGTGTAGATTTATTCTTTTTCACGTCTCGTGTTCGCCGTACTGCCACGACTGTTCATGAATAGATGGTAAGTTATTCACGGGGAAACCCTTGTTGAGCGTGTTTGCGAGAGAGAGAGAGAGAGTGCGTGATATGTTAGAGACTGAGGCAATGATAACAGATTCCTTGTGTCTATGTGTGTGGAGGATAGAGATAGACATGTACATGGGGCTTTGTGTTGTGTAACATGGAGACACATATACATAATTAGAGAGTGAGTGTGTGAGATACACATGCAGACATGAGGAGAGATGAGGATCCAGGTAAATGGGTGTTTGTGCGTGTCTGTGTGTGTTTGTGCACGCGTTTGTGTGTGAGAGGGAGAGAGTGTATGTGGAGTAGAGACCACTGATGATGTAAACCTAGTATAAGGGAAGGGGGAATGGTGTGACATGTGTAGTAGCGAGATAGCACGGGTGCGGGCGGGGGGAGCAGACTATTTGGAAGATACATCGAGTGTGTGTGTGTGTGCGAGAGGGGTGTGAGAGCGAGAGAAAGAGAGAGCTAGCGACGAAGAGAGAGAGAGAGAGAGAGAGAGAGAGAGAGAGGAAGAGAGGGGGCGAGAGGGGTCGTTTGTGTCCATAAATGTCGTATAGATAGGGAGACAATGTTGATGTTGTCCGAAATTGGCCTATGAACGGAGACACAAGGGAAGCAAGTCATCATGTGTGTGATAGGGACTTCATGAGAGAGCTAGAATAGATGGTGTAGAGAACAATGTGCGAAATCGAGAACGGTTATACATTAGGGAGCTATGCAAAGAGTCATGACATATATGTATACAGGGAAGGAGCTGGGGCAGGTCCGCATGTGGGAGATATAGAAAGAGGAGAGTGGTGCACAAGGAGACAAAGTGTGCTTGTTTGCAGTGGGGGTGGTGTGTGAGGTGAGTGCACGAGAACCACATAACTAGGGAGATAGACGTTTGGGGGCAATGTTTTGTGTGTATGGGAAATATACACTCTACATAGTGCGTGTGCTTGGGTAAGAGAGATAGCGGGAGACCTAGAGAGTGAGGGAAGAGATGTGTGCATGCCCGAGAGACAAAGTGATAGAGACCTATGTTGGGGTCCGGACTTTACAAGAAAGAGGGGTGTTAATGTGCTCGTGTGTTCGTGTTTGGGGGAGAGAACGACTTCTCTCTATGTGTGTGTGTGTGGTGGGGGGGGGGGGTTGACTTCAGATAAAGAGTGAGGTGTCTATATTTGAGGGACTTTAGCGTAATTGAGATATTGTGTACTCATGGTTGATCAATTTGTTTCACAGTTTGTACTATGAGATAATGATACTTTAGAACATGTGTGATATACCTTGATGTACCAGAATTACAAACCTAAGATTAGAATTTTGGAATTCGACTCCATCATTAGCTTTTGTAATTCATTTAAACGGAGGTACATTTTTTAAGCCGGGATTTCATGATTTCAAATTCATATATCAAACCTAGAGATACACACATACGGGCATGTTCAAACTTTATAATCATCCACTTTATTCATACACATACACATTTTTGCTTTTTTCATCATATTTAGGATAAACACATTTGGAATTTCATTTGAATTCGACCGTATGATGGTATTTGCTTGTAGTAGCTCAATGATCCATATTTGAATTGAATGGACAGTCTAAATTTCGAGTTGGAGACATTGATTTTCAAAACTTGCACATTTTTTGCGTGCAAAACAAACAAATTTTGAACCATGATATCATACTCGGCCATACGAGAGCAGAATACTTATAATTTTAGGCGCCAAAAGCTATCAAACTTCCCGCTCACATCGAAATATCACGCGCCCGAAAGTTTAGCCCTACGATATTTTTGTTTTACCCCTGCCACATGAACGGAAAAGGGCTGCTTTGGTAACTCCATTGTTTTCCCCTCTTTGCCCCCAACATTCTTCCCCAGATCCCCTCCCCTTCCCCTCCCCGACACCCCCAACCACGGCAAGCCGCCGAATCTAGTCCTCCGCCGCAGCGGTGGACCTCACACCCCGCCGGATCTACCTTCCGCACCTTAGAACCCCCAACTGCCAACTCACCACTTCACCGGAGCCGCTTCAGCGGCTGGCTTGTCCACTGCTCCAGATCTCCTTGACCGCCATCATGGTCCACCGCACCGGATCTGCTTAACCGGCGCCCTCGTCCACCACAACGTAGGCCCTTCACTGACTCCCTCGTCCGCCCCTTCGCTGGCCCTTCATACAAGTCCTCGTCGACCGTAACAGATCTGCCTCACTGAAAGCACTATACAACGCGCCCGCCGAAGCCTTCGTCCACTACACCGGACCCACTCCACGGACGCCATATTCAACTCCATCGGCCCTGCTTTACCGACGCCGCAGGCTCATCAGGTTATTTCGATTTGTACTCCTTCGGTTTTTCTCTTTTATCGTGCAATTGTTCACTTACCACAGATGAGCTTTCTTGTATGTCGACAGGCGCCACAACCGTAGCACCGGAGTCGCTTCAGCGACGGCGACAGCCGGCCCAAACTCAACCACAACACGAGCACCATCGACGATCCTTAGCTATCAAGTATGACAACGATACCCATACGCCGCCGAGAATCAGGTATTATTATCCAATGGCCGGAGCCTACCTTCACTTTCCTAGCATAAGCACCGCACCTTTGAATTTCTTCAGGGCATCATCCAGTTTTTCATGAGACGTGTTATTCTGCTTGCACCTGTAGGGCCATACTTCTGGCAGTGAACATGTTACATGTGCTAAATTACATACCAGTGCACATATAGTTAATATGCTTTAGTTTTGTTCTGATGCCACATGTTGGTTCCATCAGATTGCTTAATGTTCTCTATGCTTAATTACACATCAGCAAACTAGCATGTGGTTCCGCTGCTTTTTGTTCGTTTTACCCTACATTTTCCGATGCTAGCTATTACATCACTGCTCTGAGCCTCTGTTCATTACTTGTTTGTGTGTTCTTGATCTTCCCAAGTTGCATGACTAATTTGATGCTTCTATTAATTATGGAGCTGCCAACCCCATCAAGCAAAATATTTGTTCTTTTGGGGCTGGCACCTCGAACAAGCATAAAAATAGAGGGAAGCAGATATAGTCCCTCCAATTCCATTTACTCTGCGCATAACTCTTAACCCGCATACCAAGGAGGGCACTGGTTTAATTTTTATGGACTAATTTGCCAATTAATTAGGGCAGAGGCGGATGGGGCGGGGCACAAAAGGAAACCAGCGCTAGGAATCGGCAACGCGCAGACTAATACAAGAAAACTGAGAAAAAGTTATACACAAAGTAAAAAGAATCGGAGGGAGTATTGTCGTGTATGCACACACCCTTCTTTCACTAGTTTAGATGAACCATTGATGATCAATTCGGACCAGTGCATGCGATTAAAATTAATTTTACCTAAATAGATGGTGTAGAATAAACTACAACAATTAGATTTGCAACCACGGGATGCTAACGATATCTTCAAAGAACATTGCAACAGCAGCTAGGCTTCACAACAACATATGGTAAGCCAGTGTGTTTTAGTACATGTGAAATGTAATGCGAGTGGGCTGCTTTCTTGGCTTGTTCCCTCAATGTGTAATCCTACCAAATTACAAATAGTTCAGTTGCCTGCTTTGCTGTATTGCTTGATTCGAATGCTTATTTGTTGTTACGCTATACCTGAGTTGGCCAATATGTCAGCAGTGCCTGCTGTACTATCGTAAAGAAATGCATGCCTATTTCATTTGAGTCCTTAACTTTTCCTCTCAACTTCATCACAATACTGTCTTCGTAGTTTATATGAGGCCACACTGTTAAGTGCTTTCTCAGATTATTTCAACTGCTTAGATGCCTTGGCAACTTAAATATAGCGGTTGTACACTCCCTTTCAACTAGGGATGTCAACTGGGTCCAGTTTAATCCCGATTAAAGTCCACTAGTGGTATAATAGTTCAAAAGAGTTTTTGGTTTTTTGAGGAAAATGAACTAGGGAGGTAGCAAAAACTAACTAGATGGGACTGGCGGATTTCGTTTATTTGCCACTTACATCCCTAGTTTCATCTTACCATTTTAATTTCTTTTCGGCTAATGCTGCTTCGAACCATTTAAATATAGTTTGCCATGCTCGGCAATAATTCATCCGTCGTTTACCATGTAAGCTTACTGCCTGGATCATACGATAACTATCTCTTACTGATGTCCAGCGGAAACCTTTCAGGATGCCGTTCACACTAGGACACAATGTACAACCCCAGAATCTATTTGTGGAAGCAGTGCGCCATCCATGTTACCAGATGGTAGCAGTTCAGAGGCAACACCGCCCAAGAGCAGTTTGAGCACAGATATTATTGTGCTTGAGGCTCTACTAGAGGCAGAAAGAGATGGTGTGGCTGCCATGAATGAGGTAATATTTATCTTGAGGCTGGAAATTACAGAATTAGCGGCACGCATTATGCAAGCAACCCAAGAATTGGAGGAAGTAAGAATGTTGCATTTGAACACGGAGGAGGTCCTGATGTTTCTGCTATCTGAAGCCCAAGATAATCCCGGTTCTTCTTTAGATACCAGTTGAAATTTTCATTAGATTATTGTACTTGCATGTTGTGTCATGTCTCTGAATGGATTATGTTGCAAGACCCCCTATGTTGTCCATGTGTTGTAATGATCCGAATTTTTTAGGCGAGGTAATCCTCAGAACTTGTATGATTGACATAAGGTGAACTATTTGTCGTGTGAGCATATTGTATTGGATGAAATAACTAGTTGACTCAGAGTGTATCCAACCTACTGAATTCGAAGATCACGGCATTTCTAAATCATAATCATATATAAAGGTGGAATAAATCTTTGTTGTGGTTTTGAAGAAATAAATAACAAAACGTATAACTATTTGTGGATATTCGTAATCGAATACAAATTGGATTTGAATTTAGTTTGCCAGGTCCCAGGGCAAACGTGAATGCTAATTCTCCCAAGTTTTGAACGAAGCGGCTAAACACCCACTATAATTTGTGGGCTGCTCGAAGCAAGTGTTTGCGAGATGGAAATTACTGTCTACCCCTGACACTTGACATCCTTATCGACAGGATTTACACTGCTGTCGATAGGGGTAGACTAGTAACTTCAATCAGACGTGACACGACGGCCTCTGAGCCCATTCAGACATGGTGGGCACCGAACGTGGGCGGCAAAACACATTTGATTCAAGCTCGTCTGAAAGACACGTGTCTCTTCCTCCATTTCCCCATACATACACGGTGGGCGGCAAAACAAACTCTCCTCGTCCGAAATCGATTTAGGCTTATATTTTAAATAGGGGCAGATGTGTAACTTCCATCAGACGTGACACAACCGCCCTACCTGTCAGCCTCGTTCATACACCATGAGCGCCAACCGTGGGCGGCAAAACACCCTCTCCTCGCCCGAAGTCGATGTAGGCTAATATTTTAAATAGGGGCACATGTGTAACTTCCATCAGACGTGACACAACCGCCCTACCTGCCAGCCCCGTTCACACACCGTGGGCGCCAACCATGGGCGGCAAAACACACTCTCCTCACCCGAAATAGTTACCGTCAAATATTTGGGAGATGTGAGATTACCGTCCTATCCTCAACCGACGTGATGTCCGAAATTTTAAACGGGGGATAAGTTCGTAACTTTCCCCCATTTTAGAGAAGCACGTCCCAAAGTTTGAGATCCCCCTCCCCTCCATTTCCCCATTCGTTCGACAACCTCCAAGTGTCGTATGATCAGCTTCAGCCCACCAAGGCTTTCTCAGGAGTGACCGACGGCTCCACCATGCCGATCGGTCAGGTCCGCCTCCCAGTCACCTTCGGACAGCACAACAACTGCCGCATCGAGCTCATCGACTTCGACGTCGCCCAGATCCGTCTGCCATACAATGCCATCCTCAGGTATCCGGCCCTCGCCAAGTTCATGGCTGTGACGCACCACGGATACAACATCCTCAAGATGCCAGGAAGAAGCAGGATCATGATAGTCCCCAGCGAAGAAAGAGATGTGGTGTGCTCCCTCGAGCGCGCCTTCCAAGCAGCGTCAATTGAAGAACCCGACAACAATGCAGCTTGGTACCCTCCTGAGGTCGTCCCCAAGAAGAAGAAGCTACTCCATGCCGGACCTTAGGAGGGCAGCGCTGCAAGTGGCACCTCGTCAGGATCAGAGCCCGCACCTGGGGTGTCTCCCTCTGTCGCATAGGAAGGCGCGCCCAGCGCCCTCCTCGGGCAGGGCTCGGGGGCTCTCTTCTGGAGGGCCTCAGACCTCGCCGACATCACGAGGGAGGCGCTCGGGCACCACTGTCGGATCTGGGGTTCCGGCAAACCCTTAAGGTTCGAACACTGGGGTGCGCGCGAAGTTCTTTCCCCCCTACCGATCTACGCCCTAGCTCACTAAGATCTCGTGGACGAACTCGACGAACTTGCAACACAAAGACACAAGATTTATATTGGTTCGGGCCACCGCTGTGGTGTAATACCATACTCCAGTGTGGTGGTGGTGGATTGCCTCTTGGGCTGATGATGAACAGTACAAGGGGAAGAACCGCCTCCTGAGGTCGAGGTGTTCTTGTGCTTGGTGAACTTGTGTCGTTCTTGGATCGGAATCCGCTCTCCCAGCTACGGTGGTGGCTAGCTCTATTTATAGAGGCCCTGGTCCTCTTCCCAAATATTGAGCGGGAACGGAACCAACAATGGCGGCCAATTTGAAAGGGGACAGCTAGTACAAGCTATCCTGACAAAAGGTGGTCTTCGCCCGCGAAAGGGCTCTGGTGGTGACACCGTCTTGGGCTCCACGGTGACCTCCGTCCTGCCGTCCTTCTGGTCTTGGTCTCATTGCACTGATATGGAAACCTTTGCCTGATGCCTCGGTACTCCGCGCCTGTGCTTGCCCCCTTAGCACCAAGAGGAAACAAGGACGCTACGCATGCTAACGCCCACCTGGCGCCCGCCTAGTCTCGATCGTCATGGCTCACGTCACGAGAGCCTCGCGAGGTTCACCCCGCCTTGATATCTCTGCTCCTCGTGAGGCAGCCTGGTGAGGCCGCTCCTGAGGAGGTCTTGCATCGTCCGCCTCGTGAGGCTTGGCCCCTCGCGAGGGTCTTGGTTCCTTGTCGATGAAGATGGGTCGTACAGGCCTGCCAGCACAGCCACGCCATGGGCCGCAGGCAGGCAAGTCTGGGGACCCCCGTTCTCAGAACACCGACAATAGCCCCCGGGCCCAAGGCGCTCTCGGGCTTGGCTTCGAGGCGAAGCCAAAGGATCAAGCGCGGAGAGTCACGGGCCCCAAAAGCATGCGGCCTCAGTCGACACGTGGCGGTTGATTGGACGTGGGAGTCTCCACTTCCCCACATGGCCTCAGCAACTACTCGACTTGACAAAAAGGTTGGCGCGGACAGCGCTTGCCTTCATTGCTTCCTCCTCGCCTTGCTCCAGATCCCTTTTTTCGCTTCTTGCTGCCGGAACTTCCAGATCCGCTTCAACTTTGCTCCGCATCGGCGACCAATGGCGTCGTGCAAGGTCAAGTCCTCCTCGGCCTCGGCCTGGTTCGAGCCAGCCCTCGATGCGCCCAACATCACGGAGAAGAACCTTGCTGCCACGCGCTTGCTGACAGCGGGGGCGAACAATGAGAGGGGGAAGACGGAGCTTCGTCTTGCCTCCGACGAGCTGGAGCCTGAGGGAAGCACCTTCTTCCCTTTCTTCACGAGCAGCATCGCCGCCGGGTTGGTTCCCCCCTTCTCTGATTTCTTTTATGAGGTCCTCGACCACTACGGGCTACAGGCGTTGCACCTCCATCCCAACTCTATCATCCTCCTGTCCATCTTTGCCTACTATTGTGAGGCGTGCCTGGGCGTGATGTCATCTGTGGCACTTCTACGCCACTTCTTATTCCTCCGTGTCACCGGTGGCCATATCTCCAGGTGTGCCAACTTCATCGCAGCCAGCCAGGCCAACTCGATCTCGAACACTGGGAAGAGGGTTGACAACATCAGGGCCAAATGGGTCACAATGAGTGCCAAGTGCGCCCATCCACGCTTGGAACAGACGACGGAGGCGACCCAATCTGACAGGGGGTGGTCTCGTGTAGAGCTCACCGACGAGCGGGCGTCATCAGTGCTAGAACAAATGCAGACCAACCTGAGGCCGGGCAACACGAAGGCGGCGAAGGTCACAGGAGCCATGCTCCTGAGGTAATTCTTGATGTTGCGCGTTGCCCCGCTCCAGGCGCGAATGCGCCCCTTGTGGAAGCTTGGAGATGGAGAAGACAAGACCCGTCTGAGGCCGGGGGCCCTGCCTGACGATGAACTGGCTGCCATCCTGCACCTCCTGGTTGGGGGTAACCAGGAGTACCCGCCGAGCGCCTTCACTCCTTTGTTCCATCGCAAGGACTGGGAGCAATTCATTGCTTCCAGGCCGACCTTTGACGCGCGCGGGCTGGTGCCGCCAGCGCTTGCTGGGGCCTCTGTAATACTGAAGCCGGTGGAGGTGTCTTCTGGCGAGTCCCGTGAGGAGGAAGAAGAGGAGGAAGGCTCGGAAGAGATCCCCAAGGGAATGGGGGATAATTCCCCCTTGAGCAAGGCCGATATCCTCCGCGCCCTACCAGACGACGCCAAGGTCATCGCCCGCTAGGAGGTGAGGGAGATGCCCCTCACCCCGACAAGGGGTAGATCATCGTTGGTCTCTCAAGATGCTGCCTCTGACGTGATACCGCTTGGGGCCAGCTCCGGTCCTTCTGCTGCGCCGTCTTCTGCCGCCGGAGCCCGCGCGCCCACTTCTTAGGCCCCGGCGCTTTCAGGCTTCAAGATTCTCAAGCGGAGGGTGGAATACACCGCGGTGGACCAGTAAGTGCTTGACCTCCGTCTTATTTTTGCTCATGCCACTGCTTCCTGATTTTCGTCTTTGGTTATCCAGGCCGCTGTCTTCGGTGAAGAAGAGGAAAGAGGGCACGGCGGCTGCCGCCCCCTTCTGCTGAGAAAGGAGATGCGAGCGCTCGTACTTCCCCAGCCCGGTCGCCCCTGTGAGGCTGAGAGGAGCGTCGGCGGGATGAACCAGCCTCCATAGCCCTGCTACCTCCGGTAGTGCTGGCACCCGGCTCTGCTAATGAGGTCCCAAGGACTCCAGAGCCCTCGGTCTTCCAGGCTCTGGTAACGACGTCGCCTCCTCCTTCTGCCGTACCTCCAGTCCCAGGTTCTTCTACCTCTGTTGTTGTCCTGGAGCGTGCTCTTTTGGAGATGACCCAGTTGCAGGCAGATCTCCTAAGCACGGACCCGCGCCTGGTGGCCGGGCGCCTGGAGCTGGCCTCTGGCTGGCTTCACTCCGACTCGGCGGTTCGCGCGATGCTAAGCTAGGCCGCGGCGTCTTCCGAGAAGGAGAAGCAGAGTGCCGCCAATGCTGCAGCCGATCGGGAGGTGGCACTAGGGGACGCCAAGGCCGCCCATAGCCGCTACCGAGAGCTGGAGGACGAGCTGAAGAGCCTGCGCGACAAGCATGCCGAAGAAGCACGCGGCCGCCAGGTGCAGGAGGAGGAGATGAAGGCCCGGGAGGACGCCGTCAAGAACTGTGACGCTGAGCTGGGGGAGTTGGGGAAGACGCAGGCCGCCGAGGGCAGCCGACTAGAAGAGCTGGATCGGGAGGTGAAGGCGAGCGAGGCGGATCAAGTCTTCTATGGCTAAGTGAGAGTGTTAAAGTATTATAATCCAATTGCCTGGTTCGTTGTGCTGAGCGCCTCCCTTGAAGGACCCAAAATTGGGGTAAGGAGTGTTCAGATTTACCCCAAACACCCCAGTACTAGTTACATGGGGGCAGAAGCCGACGACTGGCCAACTCTCAGAATTTATAAACGGCCGCACATAAGGTAATATTTTAAATTAAGAAAGCGTCGCATGGCACAAAAGAACTCGTTTCATATTACATGATCACATGGGCATGTTCATTCAAAAATTACATCTTTGGTACACTCATCTGCCACTAAGCGGGAGCCCTTCAGGACGCTCTCATAATAATTCTCGGGGCGGCGATGCTCCTTGCCCTCCGGCGGCCCCTCCTTCACAAGCTTCACGGCGTCTAGCTTTGCCCAGTGCACCTTTGCCCGGGCAAAAGCTCTGCGTGCATCTTCGATGCAAACGGATCGCTTGATGACTTCAAGCCGGGGGCAGGCTTCCACCAGCCGCCTCACCAGACCGAAGTAGCTGCCGGACAGGGGCTCGCCAGGCCAAATCCGGACTACAAGGCCCCTCATGGCCTGTTTGGCCGCCTTGTGAAGTTAGACCAACTGCTTCAGCTGGTCGCTCAAGGACACGGGGTGTTCGGTCCCAGTATACTGAGACCAGAACAACTTCTCCGCTGAGCTCCCCTCCTCAGCCCGGTAAAACTCTGCGGCATCCAGCACACTGCGGGGAGGATCTGCAAATGCTCCTGGAGAGCTCCGAACTCGGGTAAGAGAAAGGAAAGTCTCCTTCACCTGCTTGCTTTGCATATTGAATGCCTTACCCGCTGCTATCTTCTTTGTCGCATCAATCTCCTGGAGGGCCTTGTGGGCTTTGGCCTTGGCGCTCCGGATGCTTTCAAGCGCCTGTGTGAGCTCGGACTCCCGCATCTTGGAGTCAAGCTCCAAGAACTCGTGCTTTTTGGCAAGAGCCTCGAGCTCTTGCTGCACCTCGCCCACTCGGGCTTCTTGTTTCTCCCATTCAATACGTTCTTTGTCCGCTTTGTCTTCGGCTGTGGACAACGCCTTCCTCAAGGTCTCCACCTCGGTCGTGGCCCCTGACAAATTCATGATGATCCTATTACTTTACACCGAGCTTATTTTTAACTATATAAAATGGGGTATATCTTACCTTTGCTCTCTTCGAGCTGCCCCTTGGTAAGGCCAAGCTCGTCCTCGGACCACTTCAAGGCCTGCTTCAGCGCAGAGACCTCTGCAGTACGTGCGGCAGCGGCCAGCAGGGAAGCCTGCACATACACATAGACATACTCTAATTAGACTCCTGAGTTATCATTTGATACTCTATTCAGCTTTTCTTCGTGAACGCCGAACAAAGCATTAGGGGCTACTATCTAAGTGGTAATATTTTTATATTTTGAATGCTTACCTCAAAGCCTGTTAGGAGGCTGGCGTAAGCTTCGGTCAGTCCGTTCTTGGTGGACTGAACCTTCTTAACCATTGCACTCATGACAGTGCGGTGTTCTTCATCGATGGAGGCGATGTGAAGCACTTCCAGCAAGTTGTTCGGTGCCTCTGGTTGGACAGGGGCACCGGCACGGATGGTTGGCCCCCCTTAATGGGGGACCGCCTGCCGGAATCCGGAACCATTGAAGGTTCTGGCGCAGTGTCTGGCTGGGGCCCGAACTCGAAGCCCGTAGGAGCCTCGCTCCCTTGATACCTAGGGTCCGGGAGGTCGCCATAAGGTGCCCCCAGGACCGCCTCCCCTTGGGTCGGTGCCGTTTGAGACACCACCTCGGCGTTGTCCGTAGGGCGAGGGGTGGAAGCCGTCGGAGGAGAACCGCTGGTCATATCCGACGAGCCCAAAGAGACACTTGACGAGGGTACTTTGAGACGAGCTCGGGCCAGACTGCATAATGAGGTTCGGCATGAGCAAAGGTAGTATAATAAAACATACCATGAAGTACTATGGTGTCCGGACACTTACGATTTCGCCAGGGGCTTGTCCCTGGGTAGCCACTCGTCGCCGCTATCGGCGGCCATCGTGGCACAGTCGGAGGGAGGGTCTTTCCCTTCTTGGACCCTTTGGCCTCCCCGGATGGGTCGGCCTTCCTTTTCTTGTCTCCCCCGGCTGCGGGGAGAACTTTTCTCCTCCTCCTCGTTTCAACGGGAGGAGTGCGCGTCGGACTCATCAGATGATGAGTCCGACAGAACCATCTTGCGCCGGAGACCCTTTCAAGTCCCCGCGGCCTTCTTCTTGGTTGTCTTTTCCGGCACCTCGTAGGGTGCCGGGGTCAGCATCTTCGTCAGAAGAGCGTTTGTAGGATTGTCGAGCAGGGGGGGCTGGGCAATAAAGCTGCTCCGCTATCTTTATCCAGTCCTGTTAATGACATGAAAGCTTAGATCCAGCACATAACTAGGCTAGGGCACATAAATACCCTGAGTGATATAAAAGCCTACCGGATGGGCGCGACGCTTTGCGCTGAGTCCGCGGTCCTCGGTGAGGGAGGGAGGCATCTTGGTGCCCCTGAACAGCACCTTCTAGACGTCCTCATGCATCATGCCATAGAGCTCTTGCAGCGTCTGGTGCTGGGCCGAGTCGAACTCCCACAAAACAAATGACCGTTGCTGGCACGGAAGGATCTGGTGGAGGAGCATAACCTGGACCTCGTTGACGAGCTTGATTTTCTTGTTCGTCATGTTCTGGATGCAGGTCTGGAGTCCGGTCAACTCTACCGAAGAACCCCAGGACAGGCCCTTCTTCTTCGAGGAGGTGAGCCACGTGGGGATTCCGGATCGAAATTTGGGGGCCGCCACCCAGTTGGAGTCGCGCGTTTCGGTGATGTAGAACCACCCCGATTGCCACCCCTTTATGGTATCCACGTAGGTACCCTCGAGCCAGGTGACATTAGGCATCTTGCCCACCATGGCGCCTCCGCATTCTGCTTGCTGGCCTCCCACCACCTTCGGTTTGACATTGAAGGTTTTGAGCCATAAGCCGAAGTGGGGCCTGATGCGGAGGAAGGCCTCACACACGACGATAAACGCCGAGATGTTGAGGATGAAGTTGGGGGCCAGATCATGGAAGTCCAGCCCGTAGTAGAACATGAGCCCTCGGACAAACGGGTGGAGAGGAAACCCCAGTCCACGGACGAAATGGGTAAGAAAAACTACCCTCTCATGGGGTTCGGGCGTCGGGACAATCTGCCCCGCATTCGGCAACCGGTGTGCGATATTCGCAGCTAGGTATCCGGCTTCTCGTAACTTTTTATGTTCTCCTCCATACCATCCACTTGCCTCCTGCTCCAGACATGCTTGGAGTGGTTTTGAGAAGAAGAACACGAGCTTGGGCTCTATAGCTCGAGTGTGCGGGAATGGGTAAGGGAGAAAGAAGAAGGCGTGGATGAAAAAAGTAGATCTTTGTCCCTTTATAAGGGCGGAGGAGGCGATGAGTCTCCCCACTTGCCTGGCAAAACCGCTTATTCCCTAGGCGCCATAATTGATGGCGCGGTTGGGTTACCCACGTCCGTATTGATGAGAATCCCGTCATAAGGGGAACACGATCTCTACTTTGACAAGATGTTTCACGGAAACCGCCTCGCGATATGTGCGGAGCTGGTTGAGAAAAGCGGTTCGAATAATAACCGGGCCATGGGGTGATGTCATACTATCGAAACGTGTCATCAGATTAGATTTGTGGAAGTATTATTCTCTCTATGGTGGTATGTGGAACTTATTTTGCAGGGTCGAACACTATCCTTGTATTCAAACTCTTCCATGATGTATTCGGAGGAGGAACCCGCCTTGCAATGCCGAAGACAACACTGCGTGCCGAACTCATCGTCATTGAAGCCTGGTTCAGGGGCTACTAAGGGAGTCCTGGATTAGGGGGTTTCCGGACAGTCGGACTATATCCTCTGCCGGACTGTTGGACTATGAAGATACAAGATTGAAGACTTCGTCTCGTGTCCGGATGGGACTCTACTTGGCGTGGAAGGCAAGCCAGGTAATACGGATATGTATATCTCCTCCTTTGTAACCGACCTTGTGTAAGCCTAGCCCCCCCTCCGGTGTCTATATAAACCGGAGGGTTTAGTCCATAGGACAACATATAATCATACCATAGGCTAGCTTCTAGGGTTTAGCCTCTCTGGTCTCGTGGTAGATTAACTCTTGTAATACTCATATCATCAAGAACAATCAAGCAGGACATAGGGTATTACCTCTATCAAGAGGGCCCGAACCTGGGTAAACATCGTGTCCCCTGCCTCCTGTTACCATCCGCCTTAGACGCACAGTTCGGGACCCCCTATCCGAGATCCGCCGGTTTTGACACTGACAACGGGTCCTAGCCGAAGGCCATGTGGCCTTTGCCAGCCTCGAGGAGAGGTCTCGTGTGGCAGTGAAGACACTCTACGAGCACGGCTTGGAGAGGCCGCTGACCACCGACGAGGATGGCCCCGCCATGCTGCTTCCTCTCTTGGTGAAGGCGCTCGAGGAAGTCGTGGATGGTATCGGTCCTATGGCAGAGGCGGAAGCTCGCGTCCTGTCTTCAGCTGCATTGACCCGTGTCTTCAGCCATTTGCACCTTCGCGACCCCAACGCCTGCCTTGACGAGCTGCTGGAGCATGTGGTTGATGATCACTGTGCAGCCGCCGCCGTAGCCATGCAAGGTCAGGTGGAAGCCCTGCTGAAGAAGTTCCGCGGCTTTGCCTCCGCACCCTTGTCCGGCGATGCCGCCGATCCTGCGGCTGGTGGTTCAGGTGAAGGCGACATTACCCAAGGAGGAGCATCTTCTACAGGCGATGGCAGTGTCCAGGGGTGACCTGCGGCTACTCTTCCATTTCATTCCTATAATATGCATCAGGCCTCGTGGAGGCGTTAAACTTCCATTTGGTATTGTGAGGACAATATGTTTTGTAATATTTGCTTCGAGGTTTTGCGATTTTCTTCCTATCCGATTTGTGTTCTGCGTCGGCAGAGCCCGGCCCCGCGCATACCTCAACCGCTGTTGGGCCGACCAGAGACCAGGACGGACCAAGGAGTGAGGGGCTACGTGACCAGTTAAGCTCCTGAGTCACGATCCTCAGGAGTCCCCCTTGACGTGCAAACAGCTTATAGGGAGAGTACACGAGGATAGATTGATGTTCTATGTCGGCAGAGCCCGGCCCCGCGCATACCTCAACTGCCATTGGGCCGACCGGAGACCAGGACGAACCAAGGAGTGAGGGGCTATGTGACCAATTAGGCTCCTGAGTCGCGATGCTCAGGAGTTCCCCCTGACGCGCAAACAATTTCCATACCTGCCCTCGCCGAGGCCTCGGGAGGGGCGTGCGACGACCAGGTCTAGGAGACCTGTTTGAGGGCGTGCGCTTGGGCGTGACCTGAGCGCAGCCCCCGTATCGGGAGGAGCCCCGGGGGCATGTACAGCCCCGTCCTGACACGTGGCTTGCACGGCAGGGCTGCGAGGTGTATCTGGGCACTCGTGAGCCAGCGTGGGACTCACGAGGCCCTGCCTCAAGGCGGGTTGCGCCTGGTCTTGAATCTTTGATAGTTGTGCGTTCCTGCGAGACGGTTAGGTGCAAGCACTCTACGTCCTCAGGTCCCGGCCCTCGAGTGAGCTCAGCCGCCGCTGGTATGCCAGGTCGTGATGCCGTGGTCAAGGCCAGGGGGTGAGGGCTGGAGAGCCAGTAAGAGCTCCTGAGTCGCAATGCTCGGGAGCCCCCCTTTTAACGCGCAAGAAAATTTCATGGTAGAGGGGTGGACCCATGGCAGGTGGTAATCGGGCAGATTAAGCATGGAAGGCAAATCAGCTTGGGTAAATGCAGGAAGATACATGCCACTGGGTCAGTGTAACACCCACGATGCGGCTATATCTCCCATGTATCGGAGCACGACTTAGAGGCATAACCGCAATGTAGGCATGTCGCAAGAGGGGTAATCTTTACACATCCCATGTACTGAATAAGAAAGAGGTACAGAGTTGGCTTACAATCGGCACTTCACACAATACATGAATAAAGCATTACATCATCCAGATACAATCAAGGTCCGACTACAGAACCAAAATAAAAGAAGACTACCCCTAATGCAAAAGATCCCCGATCGCCCCGACTGGGCTCCACTACTGATCAACTGAAACGAAACAACACAATGAACAAGATCTTCATCGAGCTCATCCTTGAGCTGGGTTGCGTCACCTGCACGGTATCATCGGCACCTGCAACTGGTTTTGGAAGTAATCTATGAGTCATGGGTTCTCAGCAATCTCACACCCTCGCGATCAAGACTATTTAAGCTTATGGGTAGGGAAAAGGTAGTGAGGTGGAGCTGCAGCAAGCACTAGCTTATATGGTGGCTAACTTACGCAAATGAGAGCGAGAAGAGAAGCAAAGCACGGTCGCAACTAGAAGTGATCAAGAAGTGGTCCTGAAACTACTTACATTCAAGCATAACTCCAACACTGTGTTCACTTCCTGGACTCCACTAGAAAGAGACCATCACAGCTACACAGGCGGTTGATGCATTTTAATTAAGTTAAGTGTCAAGTTTTCTACAACCGGACATTAACAAATTCCCATCTGCCCATAACCGCGGACACGGCTTTCAAAAGTTCAAAACCCTGCAGGGGTGTCCCAACTTAGCCCATCACAAGCTCTCACGGTCAACGAAGGATATTCCTTCTCCTAGGAAGACCCGATCAGACTCGGAATCCCGGTTACAAGACATCTCGACAATGGTAAAATAAGACCAGCAAGACCACCCGCTGTGCTGACAAATCCCGATAGGAGCTGCACATATCTCGTTCTTAGGGCACACCAGATAAGCTAAGCATACAGGAGCCGGCGTAACCCAAGTTGCCAAGGGATGGCCCTGCACGGTGCTCTAGTTTGGACCAACACTCAGAGGAGCACTGGCCCGAGGGTTTAAATAAAGATGACCTTGAGTCTGCAGAACCCATGGGAAAAAGGCTTAGGTGGCAAATGGTAAAACCAAGGTTGGGCCTTGCTGGAGGAGTTTTATTCAAAGTGAACTGTCAAGGGGTTCCCATATAACCCAACCGTGTAAGGAACGCAAAATCAAGGAACATAACACTGCTATGACGGAAACTAGGGCGGCAAGAGTGGAACAAAACACCAGGCATAAGGACGAGCCTTCCACCCTTTACCAAGTATATAAATGCGTTAATTAAATAAGAGATATTGTGATATCCCAACAAATATCCATGTTCCAACAAGGAACAAACTCCATCTTCACCTGCAACTAGCAACGCTATAAGAGGGGCTGAGCAAAGCGGTAACATAGCCAAACAACGGTTTTGCTGGAAAAGGTGGGTTAGAGGTTTGACATGGCAATATGGGAGGCATGATAAAGCAAGTGGTAGGTATCGTAGCATAGGCATAGCAATAGAGCGAGCAACTAGCAAGCAAAGATAGAAGTGATTTCGAGGGTATGGTCATCTTGCCTGCAAAGTTCTCCGAGAAGATGAAAGCTTGAACCTCGTAAGCGTACTCAATGGGTACCTCGAACACGAACTCGTCTCCTGGCTCTACCCAAAGCAAGAACACAAGCAAAGGGAACAACCATCAACCACGGTGCAATGCGCAAGCAACATGATGCAAAACATGGCATGATATGCGGAATGTGATATGCAATGCATATGCGTGCTCCGGAAGGAAAAGAATGAACCAGGCCTCAACTTGGCAAACCAAGTGCGCCGCTGGAAATATGAGTTGATTTCGGTCGAAATCGATATAAAGATCACCGGAATCGGATGCACGGTTTGGAAATGGCAAGCAAAACAATAATGGCACAAATCTGCGATTAACAGCACGATGCCATGTAAATGCATCAAGAAAAATAAGCTACTGCACTCTAACATAGCAACAAATAACATGGCAGTTATCCACTCAAGATGCTTCACAAAAGATGAACACTGAGCTACGGCTAATTCACACAATAGCAGGCTCAAACAAGCATGGCAAAAGTGCAAAAGATATCAGGATCTCAGACTTAGTGAAAATAACAACATGCTAGGAATTAACATCAGGAAGGAATGTTTAGAGCAAGATAACAACATGCTACAGGATCAGATCATAGCAAATCAAGGCAAGGCATGCATCTACTCAAAGCATGTAACAAAAGTCCTTTACTGACCATAAGACAAAAAGGATCAAAAGATACAATGGCACCCATGTAAACATAGCAAGTATCGTTAACAGATTCAGACTTAGCAGAAAACTGGACATGGCAGAAACAGAGTTACGTAGGCATGTTTGCGAGCTCGATGCACTCAACACAAGGCATTTCATGACAAACTAAGCATACACCCAGCAAGAAGACATGATTATGAAGCTAACCATGGCAAGAACAAACTCATAGCATGCATGGATCAACTACAACAACCTTGGCAAAATTGATTAACACGTAAACAATCTGCCAGGAACATTTTATAGCAAAAGTAGAGCAAGATTGGGTCATACTAGGGTACTCCATAATTGCAAACAAAGACATGGATGGATAGAGCATAACAATATCTAAAAATCATCCTTACTGAACATGCTCAAAAGAGGCATGGATCACTCTGTAGCAACAAGAATACATGGCATAAAAATAACATCAGGAAATGACTTGGAAGAATTCTAAGTCCCTGAAATCAGCAACATCACGAGAGCTACTTTTCATGCTTGTGCTAGTCACCCTAAACCCCTGTAAATATGGCATGGCATATAAAAAAACACATGTAGAGCTCATGCTCATATGCAGCACACATTAATCATGGAAAAAATCACAAATGTCCATAATCTGTTAAGAAACAGACACTAACATTACATAGCACTCTTGCAACAACATTTAGGGCATCACGATGAACTCAAATGAACATGGTGCAATGGAATGAAATGAAGAGGACATCCAGACGAACAATTTGATATGCTACACGCACGAATTGGAGCAACGGTGATGAAGTTATCATGCGATGAACAGGGGCATAAAATTACTGAGGTCCTCGGGACTTAGTGGAATTTTTACCTCCGCGAAAGTCAACGTGGGACGGAGAGAAGTGGGACGAAGAGTACCAGGATCGGGGCACCGTGTTTGGATCGGTGAGGTGGTGGATCTGATCCACCCGCGGTCGATCCGGCCGGGACGGGCTCCGGTGAGGAAGTCTGGCGAGGGGTGGTCTGCGCGGCTCGCGGGAGTTGCTGGGGACGGCGCGGGACGGGCGAAGGAGGCCGGCGACGCGGCGATGGAGGCGGACCTCCGGCGAGGCGCGGTCGCCGACGAGGCAGAGGCGGCGACCGGCGTGAAGGCGCGGCGAGGGAGAGGGGGCGGCGTGGGGAATCCACGGGTGGATGGCAGCGCGCGGGCGCGGCCCGGTTCGGTTCAGGCCTGGCGGGGGCCGGATCTGGGCCGGCGGGCTTCGGCGGGTGGTGCGGTGAAGTGGGGCGCGGGGAGGATAGGTGGCGCGCGCTGATTAGATGCGGAAGGCGGCGGCGATGATGTGGCGGATGCTGATTGGCCCGGACGACGTGGCTGAGGCAGTGGACGCGTCCGGCGCGGACGGACATGTCCGGCAGCGCGGAGGGAGTTGGATCTAGGGTTTGTCTGCGCGAGAATTTCGGAGGGAGACATATATATAGGTAGATGGAGCTAGGAGAGTCCAAATAAGGTGCAGTTTTTGGCCACGCGATCGTGATCGAACGACCGAGAGGATGGAGGGGGTTTTGGTGGGTTTTTGGCCACTTTGGAGAGGTGTTGGGCTGCAACACACATGAGGCCTTTACGGTTCCTCGGTTAACCGTTGGAGTATCAAACGAACTCCAAATGGCACGAAACTTGACAGGCGGTCTACCGGTAGCATACTAAGGCCGCTTGGCAAATCTCGGTCCAATCCGAGAACGTTTAACACCCGCACACAAAAAGAGGCAAAAGGGGACACCGGATGACATAGGAGCGCCGGATTGCAAAATGGACAACGGGGAAAATGCTCGGATGCATGAGACGAATATGTATGCAAATGCGATGCACATGATGACATGATATGAAATGCATGACACGCAAACAAATGACAAGGCAACAACAGCGACTAACTGGAAGACACCTGGCACATTGGTCTCGGGGCGTTACAGTCAGGCCCAGGCGACTTGGGGATGATGCAGCCCGAGGGGCGCCCCCAGCAAGGTAAACTAAAGGCATAAGAAAAGGATACACACCACAGGGGCGGACCCACGCGGCCTGGGAATGATGCAGCCCGAGGGGCGCTCCCAGCTAAACGAACTTGGAAAATGTCACCTCGTTTTGTCGACGAAGGAGAGTTGGGGCAGCTGATGGTACGCGGCAAAGGAATGGCTCCTCACGAGCCACCGGGGCCTTGAGCCTCGGGAGGCTCTGGGGGCTCAGGTGGTTCCCTGAGGGCCGTCTCCATCTCCGCCGGGACGGCGTGGCGCCTGGCTTCCTAAGCCACTAGGACACGCCGCAGGTTGCACTGATAGGCTGACGACACGCTTGGCAGGCCGAAAGGCATGCGAACGTAGCTGTGTGGTGGACCCTCTCAACGGCCCATGTGCGAAGGCCAGAAGAGCTCCTGAGATGCGGCCCTGTTGAGCCCTGATACGTCGACGCAGACGCGCAGCCCCGCAACCTCGCCTGGATGGGGAGCTGCGTCCCATGAGCGGCGGTCGCCGTGCATGGCCCGTACGTCTTGCAGTTCCTGAATGGTCTTGGTGATGAACTCCTGAGCGGTGGGCGCTCCTTGCCCTATGTTCTCCTGAGGGAAACGTGCCACGAAGCACGCCTCCAAGTGGTGCCCGAGCGCCTCCCCCGTGATGTTGGCAAGGTCTGAGGCCCTCCAGAAGGGAGCCCCCGAGCCCTGCCCGAGGGGGCGCTAGGCGCGGCTTCCTATGAGACGGAGGAAGGCGCCCTTGAAGCGGGCGCTGATCCTGACGAGGTCCCAGCCGCGACGCCACCCTCCTGAGGTCCGGCACGGCGCAACTGCTTCTTCTTGGGGATGGCCTCAGGAGGATCTTCGCTCTTGCTGTCGGGGTTATCGATTGCCACAGCTTGAAAAGCGCGCTCGAGGGAGCACACCGCATCTCTTTCTTCGCACGGGACCGTGATGATTCCGTCGCTTCCTAGCATCTTGAGGACATTGTAACCGTGGTGTGTCACCGCCATGAACTTGGCCAGGGTTGGATACCCGAGGATGGCGTCGTATGGCAGACGGATGTGCGCGACGTCGAAGTCGATGGGCTCGGTGCGGTAGTTCTTTCCTTCCCCGAAGGTGACAGGGAGGCGGACCTGCCCTATCGGTGTGGTCGAACCGTCGGTCACTCCAGAGAAAGGCTTGGTAGGCTGAAGCTGCTCATATGACAGTTGGAGGTTGTCGAATGTGTCGACGGACAGGACGTTGAGCCCTGCACCGCCGTTGATGAGGGTCTTGGTAACTTGCACATTGCTGATGAATGGTGAACAAAGCATCGGGAGAACGCCAGCAGTGGCTGCGCACTTGAGCTGATCTACCGAGCTGAAGGTGATGGCGCACTGGGACCACCTGAGAGGGCGCGTGGCCTCGAGCTTGGGGAGGACTGCATTCACCTCACAGGCGAACTGTTTGAAGATACGCTGAGAGGCTGGGGCCTGAGCACCGCCCAAGATGCAGGCGATTGCACGCGACTCCTGGAAGCCCCCAGCCCCCTCGTCTTGATGGTGGTCATCATTCCTTCTTGGTGGTGGCGGCAGCGGGGGAAGACCGGTGTTGCCCTGAGGACGATCCTCATGAGTCTGGTCCCTCCGGGTGCCCTCGCGAGGATGATCCTGCCAAGCGGTCCTCATGAGGTCTGTCGCGCCACTCCTAGCGCGGGCCACGGTTGTCCCAGCGTCCGCCTCCACGTTCTCCTCCTCGACCGTAGCCCCGGTCGCTGCGCTCGGGGCGTCGACCGAAGCGTCCTTCGCGAATGGCTCTGAGTTCTTGACAGTCACTAGTGTTGTGGGTGTTCAGGTTGTGGAAGGCGTAGGGAACCCAGGCCTTGCAACATGGCAAACCCTAGTATCCGCGCAGGCACGAGACGTGGGTGTCGTACATGCATGTATCGACTCGCGATCCAGTGCGATCGCATGCACGTCGACTCTCCCCCTCCGATTGGTCACCTGGCTAGCTCGTTGGGCCTCATACCCAGTACTAACCAAGCCCAATTCGGAATTAGTTTCTCCTGTCCCACCTCGGCCCAACAAAAAATTCAAACACTCCTGCCTTGCCGCACGGATCTCGCGAACCTCGTCGGTCGCCGCCGACGGCCAGACCATCGTCGGGGCACCCTTCTTCTTCTTCTTCTTCTTTCTAGTGACCTTCGTCCACACCTCCAGTCATAAAAAGTCTGACAAAGTAATTGTGGACGAACTCACCTTAGGGACAGGACCAATCCAAGGCTTAATCTCCGGCGCCGAAGAAGGTGGCCTTGGGCCGAAGGCCACCGCGTTCTTGCGCCTCTCGCCAGAATCTGACTGCAGCGGTGATGCGGAGCATGGCATCGCCGGCAGCAACCCTGGCTTCTCTTCCAGGCAGACAACTTGTGGTTGGTCCTTCGGGTCATTATCTTCCTCATCAGCCAGAACCCAAAAGCGTCCCCCAAACCGCGGCTTCGAGGGTTCAGGCTCCGCCGTGAGATCGACGACCTCGATCTGATCCTCCACGTTCAACGAACCCTGCACGCAAGCAACAACACAAACCTTGAAAACATCGATTGACAAACGCGTACCTTAGGTGATCCTCTCATCGACGTCCAGGTACCGTCCGCCAAGGATGTCCCCCTCATGGTCTCTCATCGTCGCCCATCTCGACGGATAGTGCGTGTAGAGAAATCCCTCTCTCAATCGTCCGGCAGCCCGAACATCATCGAAACAAATCCTCCATCTTACCGGATCTAGGAACCCCTCCCCCCTGATCTGATCCAGATCAGTCGGCTATGGTGATCCGCGTATCGCCGATCTGGGCGCCTTCCCCTGCGGCGCCAACGATGACTGCTGCCCCTACGCCGCCAGAGTCGTCGGCAGCCCTTGCGCCGCTGCTGGCGACCCGAGTTGTAGCGATGGTGGAGGTTCTGGTGGAGGCAGCAGGGTCGCCGCCCCATCGCCCTCGCCCTCACCGTCTCTCATCTCAGCTCAGTACAACGAACAGGAGTGGATCTCTTTTGTTGCCATCCTAAAATTGGGTGAAAATTTCACTTCCCCGGCCCGCCGTACAAATGAACATCAAATACACATAAAAATGCCCTACTGTATGTATCATAAACTTGTTTTGTATAAAAAAATTGCAAATCATGCGGGGATTTTATTCCAGAGTCACAAGGTTACAATCAAGAGAGGTAATAAATCCTCACTACATGGAGGACATATGCTCATCCATACCGCAGTACATGGCTTGATACAATTATAATTTGCCATACAATCTGCTGCCCTATTTTGGTTCCTACTAATTTTATTTCTTAGAAAATGGTCTAGACTGATTGCCATAGTCACCGTAAAAAATCGAGAGAGAATATGAAGGCAATCTTAAATGCCAGTGAGGACTAGCTGGTAGCATCTTCTTATCGGGTCGGGTACAAGCCCGCTTTTTTTTTGCGCTAGTAGTAACCAAACCATCAGCAAAACAAAAAACTATTTATCTATTTGCCGAAAAATTACCACGGCTACTTGCAGGAATCTTCTATATCTAAAAATTTAGCCCTCACTAACTTATTTAAAGCATATATATCTCGCTACAATTGCCATATCACCCTGATTAGCTTTAGCAATTAATTGAACGCATGTATGTGTCTATAAACTCAATTTCTTTTCCGCACTATACCAGGCAGACTTTTTTCTAACTCCCTTTCAATTGGGAACCAAGCACACATATAATCTGATAAAAAATATGCAATATATTATTAATTTAAGGATACATATTCATACAAACCAAATTTCACTGAAGCATACCATAACCAATTTCCATGGCAGCGCGCTGTGTATCATCTAGCTGAAAGCTGCAAAAACGTTCTAATATTATGGATCGAGAAAGCTGCTAAAACTTTCTTATATTATAAGACGGAGGGAGTAGTTAATTTAGATAGCAGTAACTTACTGCACATGTCTGTATCCTAGCAGATCACACTGCCTACTAGGCGCTAGCTATCATATATTCTGAAATGGAAAGGCAAAAACCGATCACGTAAAAGATGCATAATTCGATCGGCCAGTCAGCTAGCCCATGCAGGAATAATGTAGCATTTGCATACAGACGGCCGGCGAGCACGTGTTCAATTCGTCAAAAATTGTTAGGCACGAGCTCCACTTTCCGATTTATATACTCCGCCGTCTGATCATCGGAAGCACGTAATTTCATGCAGCGTAAAAATGAATATGCGTGCACACATGCTTGCAGCACGCACACGCACGCATTCAATCGAATACGATTCCCATCTAGAATTTCTCTCCCTTTCGATCGGACGTACTAACGTGTGAGTATACATGTACACGGAGGCGCCACCTCAGTGACGGAAAGCTCCTTTCATACAAGGAGTACCTAATGATCTTTGATGGGTTCTGGCTTATCGGTAACATAAGTACAGAGATCGTATAAATCCCTACGTAGTACATGCACTGATCACGATGAGAGCACAGGTTGGAGGGAGCTTTCGTGCATGTTTTTGCATAGCTAATCCGGGAAGAAACTTTAGCACCGAAGCATATTTCTTTTCAGCAGATAAATCAGTGACAGATTTTAGCTTTTGGGGCAGTAGACGTGCACCTATGTATCCAACAAGCCAGCCAAATCAATATGCAATCACGTAAGCACTATCTATGGCTAGCTAGCTAGGAAGTTAAGATAAGCCACAAATTTCTCTCTGCTGCATGCAGCAGATGCTTGAGAGCTTGTGAGTTACTATTAGGGACAAAGCTAGCAGGCAAAAGTAAATTCCACCATGCCGTACACAAAATATATACTTGACAATGAGAGAGAGTATCAATTTTGTTCTCGACAAAGGCAACATTGGTTTGATCGACCGGCCAGAAATTCCCTTTCGTGGAAAAACAATGCTGCAAAAGGTACGCAAAGATAGCTCTCATATTTCTTATTGTTTAAGTAAAGTCGAAAACTGTATGGCGAGTGAATCCCATTCCCCTGAGAATTAGGCTAGCTCTTTTTGTTTTCCTTTCAGGAAAAAGGTGAGTAGGATTCCTCGCACAACATCACATTCTTTCTTTTCAATTTTCCATATGGGAGTGCTCAAGCCATAGATTACGCATGAATTATATGTAGATCTCCCCATTGGCAATTAACCAACGCCATCAGTTAATGTCCTGTTCTTGACGTGTCGCGGGGCGGCCGCGACACATGTCAAATTTCGTGACCTCATGATGATCAATCACCTCATGCACTACGTAATTCTGGAAAATAACAATATGCGTAGCATATAGCTACCTTTTTTAGCTACCTACCTAGCTAGAATTTCCTTCTTTCTTCCAACAAATATATTCCAGGTAGCTTATCAAGAACATAAGCTAGCTAGGCACATATATTCTCCCGCGCGCACTACTCAAGTTTAATGAATGTACCATATATTCTGCTTCTCTCCCATCCCTGTGCATGCAACCAGCTACAGCATCTTCCTGACCTAACCTAGCTACAAACTAAAGACGCCCTTCTCTTCTCTGGTGCATGCACGCGTATATCGACGTACTAATCACTGGCAGTATAGTATCGCAGTCGCATAAGAAATCTATGTTCTGCGGCTGTCCCCCGTATACATGTCACCTCTACCCCACACCATCGATAATCTAGCTTCATCCACATCCACCTCTATATATACCCCCTTCATCTCGCCCTCCCTTGCTCCATCATCCCAGTGCTAGCTCGACCAAGTGCATCATCTATCGTTTGTTTTCCCTCAATCTCTAAGCCGATAGAAAGGTGAGAGTTGAGGGGTAGGTCGGCCGACCGGAGGGCTGTGGACCATGTCTGGCGTGTGGGTGTTCAAGAACGGTGTGGTGCGCCTGGTGGAGAACCCGGGGAGCGAGCGGACGTCGACGGTGCGACGGAAGGCGCTGCTGCACACGCCGAGCGGGCAGGTGGTGTCGTCGTACGCGACGCTGGAGGCGAAGCTGACGGCGCTGGGGTGGGAGCGCTACTACGAGGACCCGGCGCTGTACCAGTTCCACAAGCGCGGCTGCCTCGACCTCATCTCGCTCCCCAGGGACTTCAACCACTTCTCCTCCGTCCACATGTACGACGTCGTCATCAAGAACAGGGAATCCTTCCGCGTCGTCGACGCCTAGACGGCCCTCTTCCGTCCATGCAGTCTCTCGATCTCTTCTCATCAGTTCAGCTATAGCTCTTCTTCCATCGTTTGACTTGATTTCGCATGCAGGGTTTGTTGTTGTTAGTGATCCGGGTGTTATATATGATTGGTTGTGCCTGATTTGGTTGGGAGGTGTAGTGTGGTAGTGGAGTGAACGAGGGTACTGTTTCTGCACACATATGTGCGTGTGGTGCCGAGTATATGCATAGGTTTTCGTTGTGGTGTGTATATGTATGCGTGCTGGGGGTGTGTAAGATCTCTGTTTTGATGTAAATTAGTGTCCGTGTGATGACTATATATATCCACTTACGTTCATTTGCACGTTTCTCTGCATGCACATGCGTCATGCATGTTACCGGCCATGTTGCATGCCTAGGGAAATATATAAAGAATATATCATGCACGCATTGCTTCTCGTTATGATTGTTTGGTGGTGGGGAGGGGGGTGTGGGGGTTCTGATGAAAACATAGGGAATAGACAGCCACTCCAAAAAAAAATGAAAACATATAGGGAATAATAGGCTGACACGATGATATTTATGCTGCCTTTTTTTAGACAAATATTTAGACCGACTGATGCTAGGCAAGACAACCACTTACTCCACCCGTCCGCGAATAAGTGTATTTCTACCTTTTGTCCTAAATCAAACTTTGAAATTTTTACCAACTGTATAAAAAAGAGTAATAACATATATGACACCAAACTGGTATATTATAAAGGTACATTTTAAAACGGATCTACTGATACTAATTTAGTACCATAAATGCTGCTATTTTTTTCTATAAAATTGGTCAAAGTTTTAAAACTTTAACTTAGTACAAAAACTAGATGTGCATTTATTTGTGGACGGAGGGAGTACTTTGCTGGCATCCAAAATTGAATCGCTGAAGCTACAGCTACTGGGCCTTCGTTTGAATCACCACAGATTAACATTTTGAGCCACAGTAAGTACATGCTTCGTCACAAATTCGGCCCACCCACTAATCACCAAGGGCACAGTCGGGCGCCACTATGTCTCGCTTGACGCGAGAAAGCGGAGAGCAACTTGTCAAAGGGGTCACTTTTCTGGGCTGAGAACGTGTTGGGCGTCTCATCAGGACTTTTTTAATACACGTTTTCGGATTTTTAGATGGGTTTTTCTAGGGTTTTTTTGAATTTTTGGTTTTCGCTTGTTTTTTTAGGTTTCGGAGAAAAAAACTCAAAAAAACTGCATGGATTTTTTTGGGAAAGGGAATAAACGTGTTTTTTTCTTCCACGGGAAGCATAGATTTGTTTCCACAAGAAGCACACTATGCTTTCCGGAAAGGAAAAAACATGATTTTTTTTCTTTCACGAGAAACAGAGATTTGATTCTCGTGGTGGCACATATTTGCTTCCACGAGGAGCAAAGGGGAAGGGGTGAAACATGCATTTTTTTGCTTCTGGGAAAAGCAGGATTTGCTTTTCATGGAGACACAAGTTTTCTTCCACAAGAAGGATGGGGAAAGGAAAAAAAAACATGATTTTTTTTTGCTTCCAAGATAAGCACAGATTTACTTGTCATGGAGGCATGGATTTGCTTCCGCAAGAAGCGCATGGAAAGGGGAAAATGTGTTTTTATATGCTTCTCATGGAGGCATATATTTGCTTCTACGACAAGCACAGCTGAAAAAACGTACTTCATTTCGGTGTTTTCTAGGGCTTTTCGTGAAAAAAAAATCATCGAAACCTATTAATATGGGATATTGTTTCGATGATCTCTACGCGACAAATCCAGCAATGAAAACGGTTCGGGATTTGGCACACGGTTCAAGAGATAAAATGTTTTGAAGAAACGAATCTAAAAAAAAGGAAAACACCCAGATTGCGACAAGTGACGCACATGCACTGTGCCACTTGTCAGCGCCTGAGAAGATGGGAGCGACCTTTGTTGGTGCAAGTCCTTGCCCCTTGTGTTTTGGCGATTGTTGTCATAAATGGTTTGGGACTGATTTGTTTGCTAGTGCACATTGGGAAAATAGTCCCTGGAATATCGAGAAGAATGCTACATTCTGTCGAGAAGTTTGCTATAAACTTCACTAAGAGTTATCTGCACAGCAGAGACGATGACTATGTTCCAAGGAATGTTATTTTGAGAAGAATGCCATAATCTCCTGAAAAATTTGCTACCGAAAGGTTTGCTGCTGCAAAGTTTGCTGCCCAAAGATTTGCAACCGAGAAGATTGCCATAATCTTCTAAAAGGTTGCTACCGAGAAGATTGCTACTTCCGAGAGGCTTGCTATAAACTTCTGCGAAAGTTATCTAGACATCAAAGAATATTGATATGTTTCGAGAAGCTTAATATCGAGAAGATTGCTACTTCCGAGAAGTTTGCTATAAACTTCCTCCAAAGTTATATGCGTTGCAAAAAAGGTTATCATGTCTCAAAGAGTTTGTTATCAAGAAAATCGCGTGCTCGAGATGGTCCGAAAAAATATTGCTGAAGCGAAGCAATTTCCATTCGGTGTGTTCGAAGAAGAATGGCTGCAGTCGAGAAGAATGAAGCGAAGCAAAACGTAGTATTTGTTTCATTGTTTCTCTTTCTCTTAAGTCATAAGACCACCATACTATTAAGAGAGGCATAAGTATTCAAGGCTTTTGTCTGTTTTGATGCTTAGCTGAAACCTATGACAGTTTGGGAGAAATTTCTTTGTGTTCTGAATAAATACTCACCAGTGAGAGATGTTGTTCTTCCGGGTTGCGAGTGATTTGATTTGGGCTGAGGAGTCTGTCTTACTTATTCCTCAAGTAAAGGTGCGATGTGCTCAAAAATCCGACTGTTGGAAACGTGTCGATTGGCCATTGGCTAGACCGCGCGTCCTAAATGGTCATTTCCCATCCGAGAAAGCTACGGCTATAAATAGGTGCGCCGCACCAACGTTATTCGTCCGTTGCTCCATTTGAGATTTTGAGAAGATTGAGTGAGCACCCCTCTCTGAGAGATTTGAGTTTAAAATCCGCTGAGAGAACATTAATAGCCAAAACTTATATAGTTGTTGAGCATCACAGTAGATCTGAGTTGAGAGTTCTTGTGGCTATAAATCTTGAGAGCTGCTAACTCTATAGACGGTTAGGCCTCAGCTCGAGCGACGAAGAGTAATTGTCGTCTTCGAGTCAAAGTCTTCACCAACCAAGAGTCATTGCGGTTTGCGAAGAGTGACCAGGACTAATTGTGGTCACCGAAGACAAAGTCTGAAGAAGGTTTGGAGATTGCCGAGAAAATTCTACCATGAGTGAAATAAACTGAAGTTCGAGGAACTTGTCATTGAGGAGAATAGGACGGGGAGAGGTTATCTCCTATGTTGAATTACAAGTCCCTCCAACCAGACGTAGCTCTTTTGCAGAAGAGTGAACTGGTCTACCAAATCATTTGTCGCCATCGAGCACCACTGGTCATTTCTATTCTACTGCATTTCCTTCAATATTTTGTTTTTGGTCCTCTTGGTTGTCGATGGATATCAATATATATACTACGATACTTTATCTTCCAAGCATTCCTTTTAATATTGTGATAATGTTGTGTTGCATATTTGCTTTCGTGATACTTAAGGTTGTTTTGTCTGTATATTCATCTGCTTTTCATATGGTGCTACTTAGTCATTTAGTTGAGTCTTGCTCTAATGAACATTTTGCGGTAGTGTATAAGTTTTGTATTTGTGATGTGCGCAATTGTTTCATGTGTGCAATTCTATCAATGTTAGTAGTTTTATTTTTCTAGTATTTTTGTTTCATAGAACTGAAACTTCTCAGATTTGTTTCTGTAGTAATTTTGTTTTGTAAAACTGAAATTGCTCAGTTTTGTTTTGGAAACAGATTTTGTTTCGTAAAACTACATCGGTTTAGTTTTCCGATGTGCTGTGCGGAGAGTATTTAAGTTTTGAAAAAAAAATCTCCCATTCACCCCCCCCCCCCCCTTGATCGATATACTCCTGTCCTAACAACATTTGCAAAGGGTACCCTTAATTAGTGATTTTGGAGATGGCACCAGATTAGTGTTGGGGAACGCAGTATTTCAAAAAATTTACCTACGATCACGCAAGATCTATCTAGAAGATGCATAGCAACGAGAGGGGAGAGTGTGTCCACGTACCTCATACGTCTCCAACGTATCTATAATTTTTTTATTGTTCCATGCTATTATATTATCTATTTTGGATGTTTAATGGGCTTTAATATACTCTTTTATATTATTTTTGGGACTAACCTATTAACTGAAGGCCCAGTGCAAATTGATGTTTTTTGACTACTTCAGTGTTTCGCAGAAAAGGAATATCAAACGGAATCCAAACAGAACGAAACCTTCGCGAGGATCTTTCTTGGAACAAATGCAATCCAAGAGACTTGGAGTGGAAGTCAGAGACGCAACGAGGCGACCACGAGGCAGGAGGCCGCGCCCAGGGGGTAGGCGCGCCCCCACCCTTGTGGGCCCCTCGTAGCTCCGCCGACCTACTTATTTCGCTTATATATACTCTTATACCCTGAAAACATCCATGGGAGCCACGAAACCACGTTTCCATCGCCGCAACCTTATGTACCCGTGAGATACCATCTGGTGCCTTTTCCAGCGATCTGCCAGAGGGGGATTCGATCACGGGGGGCTTCTATATCAACACCATAGCCTCTCCGATGATGTGTGAGTAGTTTACCACAAGCCTTCGGGTCCATAGTTATTAGCTAGATGGCTTCTTCTCTCTCTTTGGTTCTCAATACAAAGTTCTCCTCGATGTTCTTGGAGATCTATTTGAAGTAGTACTTTTTGCGGTGTGTTTGTTGAGATCCGATGAATTGTGGGTTTATGATCAAGATTATCTATGAACAATATTTGATTCTTCTCTGAATTCTTATATGCATGATTTGATATTTTGCAAGTCTCTTCGAATTATCGGTTTAGTTTGGCCTACTAGATTGATCTTTCTTGCAATGGGAGAAGTGCTTAGCTTTGGGTTCAATCTTACGGTGCTCGATCCCAGTGACAGAAAGGGAACTGGCACATATTTTATTGTTTCCATCGAGGATAAAAATATGGGGTCTATATCATATTGCTTGAGTTTATCCCTCTACATCATGTCATCTTGCCTAATGCGTTACTCTGTTCTTATGAACTTAGTACTCTAGATGCATGCTGGATAGCAGTCGATGTGTGGAGTAATAGTAGTAGATGCAGAATCGTATTAGTCTACTTGACACGGACGTGATGCCTATGTTCATGATCATGCCTAGATATTCTCATAACTATGCGCTTTTCTATCAATTGCTCGGCAGTAATTTGTTCACCCATCGTAATATATGCTATCTTGAGAGAAGCCACTAGTGAAACCTATGGCCCCCGGGTCTACTTTACATCATACAAGTTTCCAATCTATAATTCTAGTTTACTATTTATTTTGCAATCTTTACTTTTCAATCTATACAACAAAAATACCAAAAATATTTATCTTATTATCTTTATCAGATCTCACTTTTACAAGTGGCCGTAAAGGGATTGACAACCCATTTATCGCGTTGGTTGCAAGCTTTTTGATTGTTTGTGAAGGTACTAGGCGACTTGCGTGTAGTCTCCTACTGGATTGATACCTTGGTTCTCAAAAATTGAGGGAAATACTTACGCTACTTTGCTGCATCACCCTTTCCTCTTTAAGGAAAAACCAACGCATGCTCAAGAGGTAGCAAGAAGGATTTCTGGTGCCGTTGCCGGGGAGATCTATGCTCAAGTCAATACATACCAAGTACCCATCACAAACTCTTCTCCCTCGCATTACATTATTTTCCATTTGCCTCTCGTTTTCCTCTCCCCCACTTCACAAAATTTGCCTGTTCTTCGCCCTTCTTCCGTTCGTCCTTCTGTTTGCTCGTGTTACCATGTGCCTTCTATTAGCTTGCATCTTCGCTTCCTAAATATCTATTTTTATGGATCATCATCCTCTTGCTAATATTTTTAAAAGATCCAATTATGATGAACCAATTGCTAGTGAGTTGAGTGCACTAGATTATCTTTATGAGATTTTCCTTGAAATTCGTGAATCTAAAAATTGTGATGAAGTGCTTTACGATGTGATTCACGATAGATCTTTGAATAAAAACCATGATTGCAATGATGTTATTATAAATTATATGAATGTCAATTGTGCTAATAATATGCAAAACCCTAAGCTTGGGGATGCTAGTTTTGCTATGTCCACTACTTGTTGCAATGATCATGATTGGGGTAATTCTTCTTATGATCTTGAAAATTTATTTAAGTCCCGTGATGAATATGAGATTGATATAGTTTTTGCAATATTATTGAAAGTGGGTTTGGAAGAGTGTCTACTTTAGATCCCACATATTTTGATAATGTTCAATCTTATTTTTTTTTAAAAAGTGGGTTTGGAGAGGTCATGACTTTAGTTAATGTTAATCCCACTATTTTGGAAGAGTGTCAACTTTGCATGCATGTGGATCGTGTTGAGAATATTTTATGTGATAGCTATATTGTTGAATTTGATTATGATCCTACATGTAATTATCATTAGAGAGGAAAATATGGTTGTAGAAATTTTCATGTTGCTAAAATTCCTCTTGTTATGTCGAGAGTGCTATTGTTTCTTTCTTCTTCCTTGCATATGCTAGATCTAGCTTGTCTTGCTAAATTTTTTTCCTATAAAATGCCTATGCATATGAAATATGTTAGACTTAGATGTGATTCTCATATACTACATGATGCTCTCTTTGTGTTTCAATTGCTATCTTACATGTGAGCATCATTAAAATTATCGATGCCTAGCTAGGGGTATTGAACGATAGCGCTTGTTGGGAGGCAACCCAATTTTATTTTTGTTCTTTACTTTTTGTTCCTGTTTAGTAATAAATAATTTATATACCCTCTGTTATTATTGTGTTTTTTATGTTTTAATTAGTGTTTGTGCCAAGTAAAGCCTTTAGGATCTTCTTGGATGATTGTTGTTTGATCTTGCTGGAAAAAACAGGAAGTATGCGCTCACGAGAATAATTTTAGTTTTTAGCAGAGAGCGATAAAATACCAATTCCAACTGCAGTAGATCAATATACAAATTATTTAGGACTTCCTAATTTTTCAGAATTTTTGAAGTTACAGAAGTATTTGAAACCTCCAGATTGCTACAGATTGTTCTATTTTTGATAGATTCTGTTTTTCGTGTGTTGTTTGCTTATTTTAATGAATCTATGGCTAGTATCGGGGGGGGGGGGTATGAACCATAGAGAAGTTGGAATACAGTAGGTTTAACACCGATATAAATAAAGAATGAGTTCATTGCAGTACCTTAAAGTGGTGGTTTGTTTTCTTATACTAACGGAGCTCTGTTGAGTTTTGTGTTGTGAAGTTTTCAAGTTTTTGGGTAAAGATTTGATGGATTTTGGAACAAGGAGTGGCAACAGCCTAAGCCTTGGGATTCCCAAGACACCCCAAGGTAAAATTCAAGGACAACCAAAATCCCAAGCTTGGGGATGCCCGGAAGGCATCCCCTCTTTCGTATTCATCTATCGGTAACTTCACTTGAGGCTATATTTTTATTCACCACATGATATGTGTTTTTCTTGGAGCGTCTTGTATGATTTGAGTATTTGCTTTTTAGTTTACCACAATCATCCTTGCTGTACACACCTTTTGGAGAGACACACATGAATCGGAATTTATTAGAATACTCTATGTGCTTCACTTATATTTTTTGAGCTAGATAACTTTGCTCTAGTGCTTCACTTATATCTTTTAGAGCACGGTGATGGTTTTATTTTATATAAATTATTGATCTCTCATGCTTCACTTATATTTTGAGAGTCTTTTAGAACATCATGGTAATTTTCTTTGGCTATAAAATTAGTCTTAATATGATAGGCATCCAGGATGGGTATAATAAAAACTTTCATATAGAGTGCATTAAATACTATGAGAAGTTTGATACTTGATAGTTGTTTTGAGATATAAAGATGGTAATATTAGAGTTGTGCTAGTTGAGTAATCGTGGAATTGAGAAATACTTGTGTTGAAGTTTGCAAGTCTCGTAGCATGCACATATGGTAAACGTTGTGTGACAAATTTGAAGCATGAGGTGTTCTTTGATTGCTTTCCTTATGAGTGGCGGTTGGGGACGAGCGATGGTCTTTTCCTACCAATCAATCCCCATAGGAGCATGCGTGTAGTGCTTGGTTTTGATGACTTGTAGATTTTTGCAATAAGTATGTGAGTTCTTTATGACTAATGTTGAGTCCATGGATTATACGCACTCTCACCCTTCCATCATTGCTAGCCTCTTCGGTACCGTGCATTGCCCTTTCTCACCTCGAGAGTTGGTGCAAACTTCGCTGGTGCATCCAAACCCCATGATATGATACGCCCTACACATAAGCCTCCTTATATCTTCCTCAAAACAGCCACCATACCTACCTATTATGGCATTTCCATAGCCATTCCGAGATATATTGCCATGCAACTTTCCACTGTTTCGTTTATTATGACACACTCCATCATCCTCATATTGCTTTGCATGATCATGGAATTGACAACATAATTGTGGCAAAGCCACCTTTATAATTGTTTCATACATGTCACTCTTGATTCCTTGCACATCCCGGTACACTGCCGGATACATTCACATAGAGTCATATTTTGTTCTAAGTATCGAGTTGTAATTCTTGAGTTGTAAGTAAATAAAAGTGTGATGATTTTCATTATTAGAGCATTGTCCCATGTGACGAAAGGATGATGGAGACTATGATTCCCCCACAAGTCGGGATGAGATTCCGGACGAAAAAAAAGAGGCCATAAAAAAGAGAAAAAAGGCCCAAATAAAAAATGAGAGAAAAAGAGAGAAGGGGCAATGTTACTATCCTTTTTCCACACTTGTGCTTCAAAGTAGCACCATGATCTTCATGATAGAGAGTCTCTTATTTTGTCACTTTCATATACTAGTGGGAATTTTTCATTATTGAACTTGGCTTGTATATTCCAATTATGGGCTTCCTCAAAATGCCCTAGGTCTTCGTGAGCAAGCAAGTTATATGCACACCCACTTAGTTTCTTTTGTTGAGCTTTCATATATTTATAGATATAGTGCATCTGCTGCATGGTAATCCCTACTCTTTGCATTGACATCAATTGATGCGTATCAATGTCAAAACCGGCGGATCTCGGGTAGGGGGTCCCGAACTGTGCGTCTAGGCGGATGGTAACAGGAGGCAGGGGACATGAAATTTTACCCAGGTTCGGGCCCTCTCGATGGAGGTAAAACCCTACGTCCTGCTTGATTAATATTGATGATATGGGTAGTACAAGAGTAGATCTACCACGAGATCAGAGAGGCTAAACCCTAGAAGCTAGCCTATGGTATGATTGTATGTTGTCCTACGGACTAAAACCCTCCGGTTTATATAGACACCGGAGAGGGCTAGGGTTACACAAGGTCGGTTACAAAGGAGGAGATATACATATCCGTATTGCCTAGCTTGCCTTCCATGCCAAGTAGAGTCCCATCCGGACACGAGACGAAGTCTTCAACAATGTAATTTCATAGTCTAAGAGTCCGGCCAAAGAATATAGTCCGGCTGTCCGGAGACCCCCTAATCCAGGACTCCCTCAGTAGCCCCTGAACCAGGCTTCAATGACGATGAGTCCGGCGCAGTATTGTCTTCGGCATTGCAAGGCTGGTTCCTCCTCCGAATACATCACGTAAGAATTTGAATACAAGGATAGTGTCCGACCCTGCAAAATAAGTTTCCACATACCACCATAGAGAGAATAATATTTCCACAAATCTAATCAGCTGACACGTTTTGGCAACACGACATTATGCCATGGCCCGGTAATTATTCGAACCATTTTTCTTCAACCAGCTCCACACATAACGCGAGGCAGTTTTTTGACACGTCTTGTCAAAGCAGAGATCGTGTTCCTCCTAATTACAGGATTCTCATCAATACGGTCATGAGTAACCCAACTGCATCTAGGACTCCTAGATTATAGGCAAGTCTCAAACAGCTACGGAGAGGACACTTGATATTCACCCTCTTTATAAAGGGACAAAGCTTTTACTCTTTCTCTCCCGTGCTCAATCGAATCCTTCCCCCACCTCGAGTTCTAACACCCAAAGCCCAGGTCAGGTGCTCTGGACCTTCAATCATGTCCGGATCTACCCTTCAAGGCCGGTGGATGCCCTCCTTCGTTACAGAAGAGGATATTAAGAAGTTGAAGGAGGCCAGATACCTGACCGCCGAGGTTTCGCATCGGCTGCCAGCCCGAGGGCAGGTCATCCCTACTCCTGAACCCAACAAAGACGTCGTGTTCATATCCCACTTCCTCCGAGGTCTAGGCCTCACTCTGGATCCCTTCGTTAGGGGGATGATGTTTTATTATGGGCTAGATTTCCACGATCTAGCCCTGGACTCCTTTCTCCACATCTCATCATTTATTGTTGTATGTGAGGCTTTCCTCCGCATTACCCCTCACTTTGGCCTATGGCTCAAGACCTTTGACGTGAAGCTGAAGATGGTCGAGGGGCAGCATGTAGCGTGCGGAGGCGCGTTAATAAGCAGGATCGCCGGAGCTCCATGGTCAAAGGGTTCTATTCCAGCGGTGTCCGGATTATGGCAACGGGAGTGGTTTTACATCACAACTCCTAGAAGTGCCAAGTGGGCGGCTGCCCTGCTTTCCGCTCAGGCCCTCTGCCACAACTGATGTCATGGATTAGCAGATGGCTGAGCTGGGGTCCCACCAAGGACATGCATGTACTGCAAAGCCGCATTCAAAATCTCTTCGAAGGAGATTTCAGTTTGATTATGGTAATGCAAGTCATGCTGGTTCGACGAATCCAGCCATGCAAATGCTAGCCTCTTCGCATGTGGGAGTTCAACTCAGAAGGACCATGCGCTATTCAGAATTTCCTCAGCCTGACGCACGAGGAGATGTATAGATCATTCTTCGGACCCCAGATAGAGTGTCCGGATACTACCGAGGACGTGGGCCTGAGTAGCAACCGCACCGCCGACCAAGTTATCCTCTAGCCGAACACACCGTCTTTCATTTATCATGACGTTATTTTGAGAGATCGCACTTTCACCAGGACTGGATAACAAAGGCGAAGATGATTCGGTGTTCCGCCCCCCTTCCTGAGGGTTTGGAAAATCCGGTACTGGAAAAGATGCTCGAGCTAGCACCTTGCCCAGAGCCCTCAAAGGAAGACAAAGGGCGGGAATAATGAGGGCGAAAGCGAGCCTCCACCGCTACCTATTCCGACCGAGGGAACGAGAGCCTCCGTGAGGGAGGATAACCGAGAGGAGGAATATGAGATTCTATCACCCCGGGAAGGAAGAGGACTACCTTTGAAGATCCGGAAACCAAGGTTTCCAAGCGGGAGAAGAAATCTCCACCAGTGGGTCCTGCCTTTGAGGGTGCTCTTGCCGCACAAAGTCCGCGCGGCGATCATCCCTCTAATGAGATATAAGTAATTAAAAAGTACTTTAATAGTGAAGATATATTACCTTACCTCTAAGAAAAATAATCGAAGTATTTATCTTGCAGTTCGGATCTTAGCCCTTCTCAGCAGAGCTCATTTTCGGGGGATCTTCTTCCGGAGATGATGGAGAGCGAAACGCCTCCCCCGGACTCCTCCGCTCAAGAAGCGGGCGACCTTGAAGCGTCGTCATGAAGGGCCTCTCCGGATCCGGTGAGGCCAGAAGATAATCCTATAGTCACCCGAAGTCCCCATCGTCCGGCTCTCGAAGAGAACAAACAGAAGAGTCCGGCACCGTCTGGTATGCAGTCGGACGTACTGTGAGAGCTGTTGGAGCGAGCGGCCATCTCAGAAGAACACCGTACATTGATGGGTACGGTGATGGAAAGGATTTCATCCGCCGAAAGCGGGTTGCATGATGCCTTTATGAGTCTACTGACGGGCTTTGAGGTACGTAAAATGATGTACATTTGTGATGGTACCGCACATTTTTAGGTGTGCCCTGTGTAGATAGTAGCCCCTGAGACTCTGGTTGTCGCCGAGAACGGCGGCAAACAGAGGATCGTAGTCCCAGGCAATAACCATACCGCTTTAATGTGCAGGTAGTGGGAGCTCCGGTGGCTAGCCGGACTCATGAGTTTGCCGAACTGAAGCGGCAACTGGATGCGGCGGATGCCGACATCGAGCTTGTTAACAAGAGGCTTGACGAGGCACAGGGTAAGTGGTATTTTCTGGTGAATGCCACATAGTAAGAGCAGCATGATGCCAATATCTTTAATATGTTGTGACTGCAGATGGAGCTGCCACCATGGAAACCCTGCGGGCGGAACTTGCCCGAGCCAAAGAACAAGCAAGGATTAGTAATGCGGCTGCTTTGAAGGCGGCCGAAGAGTTGAAAGCCGAGAAGGCCGCGCATTGCGAGAGCAAAGAGAAGATGGCCAAGATGGACGTAAAGTTAAAAGACACTGCTGACCGTTGCCAGTTCCTTGAAAAAGAAAACCGAGCGAAGGCAACAGACCTTGAAAAGGCCATGATGGCGAACAAAGACACCCGCTCTGCTATGAGAGAGAAGAAGGAGGAGCTGCATGAAGCCGGGGATATTGCGGCTGGGAAGCCATTTATGCTGCGGAGGAAGTTCGGAGATCCGCGGTATGCCCCTCTGGATCAGCTGTGGAGTTCGGCAGACGCATATATGGACTTGGCGGCGAGCGCTGTCGATGCGGCCAAATACTTCTGAGATCAAACAGATCGTGAAGTGGACAAGCTGTTTTGGTTGCAATTTAACGTTCCAGAGCGTCCGCTTTCGTTGACTGATCAGCTAGCCGAATGGGCCGAACTCAATAGTTTGTCCGGACTTGCCATGAGGTCTGCCGTGGACCAGCTGTGGCCGGAAAAGCCGAAGCCGAACAGCTATTTCAGCTTAGTGCAGCAGTTCCTTGGTGCGGTGCCGCGCATCAATGCGATGAAGAGGTCGGCGTGCATAGAAGGCTCGCGGATGGCCCTTGCCCGTGTTAAAGCATACTGGGGGGAGATGGATGCTACCACTGTTGCGGCGCAGGGTTCGGCCATAGGCCGAGTGGCTGCCGAGCACTATTTCGAAGAGGTTCTCGAGGGTGCTCGTTTGATAGAGGCCCAGTGCTCGAAGAATATTATGTTTGAGTGACATGTATTCCCATTGTAAACATAATGTTTTTATGAAATTTATTAAGGCTGTGTTTATACTTTTGCCTGAAAGTAATATGATGCCTCCTGTGCGGCCGTTTATGTATACATGTGTATAACCTGAAAGATTGCAGTCGTCGGCTTCAGCCCCCACGCATATAATGTGGAGGTGTTTGCAGAAGACGCATGTTCACACTTAACCCAACGTCTTGGTCCTATTAAGGCGGTGATAGCGCAGCGAACGAGGCAACCGGACTATAATGCTTTAACACTTTCACTTAGCCATAGGAGTTTGAAGGTGGGGCTACTATATAGCCCCTGGTGGCTCCGCACTCTCCCAAATTCGGGGTGCGTACATGCCTGACCGGGAAATGGCCCTTCGTTAAGGCGGAGGAATTCTAACATTCCGATAGGTCATCGAGTGGTTGACCAGTCTCACACTATATCATGACAGTCAGTTTTTGGCTTTCTCTACTAAGGTGCTCGTCCGGATGACCCGAGGCACAATCGCAGTAGTTCTCCTAGTGCTACCTTAGCCGATAGAGCGGGACGTAAGGTACCAAAACATAGGATCCGGGCAAACCCAACATTTGACCAAAGACATGATTCAGAGCTGATGCATATAGGGCCAAACTCGCGATGCCGAACACTCCCTAAGGTATTCGGTCTTTATGGTATGAACCGGCCTAATCAGTGCCCTTTGTAAGAAGCCCCTGGTGTTCAGGTACGTGCATTATTCTGACGTGGCCACATGCCAAGACGCCAGCATCCTTCTCAATTGTACTCAGAATCCGAGGGATGTGTATCAACAAGAGCCAGTAAAAAAGGTTGACGCAGGGTCTTAATCTAAAAAGAATCCTTGGAACGGGTCCCTGCTGCACGTCTGCGCCTGTGTCTCCGTTGTGCCGTATCCTAGACGGGTGTAGCACGGTGGTCATCTGTAAAAGAGAGGAACTTAGGTGAAAAGTTGTCGTGCAAAAAGGTAGGTTTTAAAGAAACCATGTAAATTTCAAGATGGGTAAAAATTGCCACTTGTCTACGCGCGTTGAGCCCCTTTTATTTGTGATAGGGGTGTGGCCATCAATCCTGTACGAATTACATACAGCTGCGCCGGACTCGTCTAACTGTGTCTGTGGTCTTGACGACCTATTGAATGCTTTAGTTGGTGAGGCCGTTTTGGTGTGCGGTTGCCCAGGCAGCCGCATTCTCATCGGCGCGCAGGGATCGCTCCATATTTCCATTTACTGTAATGATGCCACGTGTACCGAGCATCTTAAGCGTGAGGGAAGCGTAGTGCAGTATTGCGTTAAAGCGAAAGAAAGCTTTGCGTCCAAGTAGTGCTTGATAGCCACTTTGGAATGGAGCAATGTGGAAGGTCAAATTTTTGCTACGGAAGTTATCGGGAAAGCCGAATATAACTTCTAGTAGCAAGGAGCCCGTGTAGTGAGCCCCTGGGCCTGGCGTTACTCCTTTAAAGGTAGTATTGTTGTGGCAAATTTTCGTTGGGTCTATCCCCATTTTGCGGATTGTGTCCTGATATATCAGGTTTAGACTGCTGCCACCGTCCATCAGGACTCGTGTGAAATGGTATCCGTCAATTATTGGGTCTAATACCAAGGCAGCCCATCCTGCATGCCGGATATTTGCTGAGTAATCCCGATGGTCAAAAGTGATCGGTTGAGCCGACCAGTGGCAGGACTCCGTGGTGATATGCCCTTGGGCATATTTCTCTGGGAGTGCCGCTTTATTTCTCCCCTTGATCACGTGTAACACGTTTACTGTTTTGACTTCTGGTGGAAATTTCTTTTGTCCCCCAGTGTCTTGCTTGAGAGGCTCATCCTCGTCTTCGCTTGGTGTATCCTCCCCTTGTGTATGGCATTCAGCTTGCCGGACTGCTTGAAGACCCAACATTCTCTATGGGTATGATTAGCGGGTTTACCAGGGGTGCTATGGATCTGACATATTTGGTCCAGAATTTTGTTCAGGCTGGACAGTTCATCTCTGGCGCCTTTAGAGGGCGGCTTTTGCTGACCTGGCCGAGAGCTTCTGAATCTGGCATTTACTGGCTTGCTCTTCGGGTTCTCTTCTTTATTCCGGCGCTTATTATTTTTGCTGCGTCGTGATTTACCGTTTTCATCTCTAACTTCAGATGTACTTGGGTCGCTGGTGCTACGTCTGGCTAGCCAGCTGTCCTCACCCGCGCAAAAGTGGGTCATGAGGCTTGTTAATGCTTCCATTGTTCTCGGCTTTTCTTGGCCGAGGTGTCTGGCAAGCCATTCGTCGCGGACGCTATGCTTAAAAGCTGCCAAGGCTTCGGCGTCTAGACAGTCGACTATTTGGTTCTTTTTAGTAAAAAACCTGTTCCAAAGCTTTCGGGCTGACTCTCCGGGCTGTTGAGTTATATGACTCAAATCATCCGCCTCCGGAGGTCGGACATAAGTCCCTTGAAAATTTTCCCGAAAAGCATCTTCGAGCTCTTCCCAGCTTCCAATGGAGTTTTCGGGGAGGCTTTTAAGCCAGTGCCGAGCTGGCCCTTTGAGCTTGAGGGGTAAGTACTTGATGGCGTGGAGATCATCTCCCCGAGCCATATGGATATGGAGGATATAGTCCTCAATCCAGACCCCAGGGTCTGTTGTTCCGTCGTATGCCTCTATGCTTACGGGTTTGAATCCTTCTGGAAATTCATGGTCCAACACCTCATCGGTGAAACATAGGGGGTGTGCGGCACCCCTGTATCTGGGTTTACCGTGTTGTTCGGATGTTTGTTGTGTTGCATCGTATGCTGGAGCGCGCTTGCGTGGTCCATAGATGGATCTGGTTGCGCCATCCTTTTGATGCGAGCCCTCGTGTGGATCGCATAGTGGCTTATGTGCGGCGTTGTTTGCCGCTCTATGTTGGCCGTGAGGTCGTCTATCCGGCCAGGTGGCCGTTTTAATTTTTGGTTGCGGGGGATCTAAGGCCTCCTCGTCGAATTCAGGTAGCAACTTCCGCTTCGGGTAGCTCTTGGTGGGGCAATTACCACCGTACTTCACTGCTGTATTGAGTACTTTACTCCATCTAATTTTAAGTGTGTCTTGCGCAGCCTTGAGCCTTTGCTTCTGCTTTTTTAGACTCCTCGCGGTGGCAACGAGCCGTTGATGGGCATTCTGTTGCTCCGGGTGTCTGTCCGGTGTGATGTCCTCCGGACTATTATCTTTGATAGAATCGGGTTGTTCGGTTTGATTCTCCGTGTTGCCGTGGTCCGGCGATGGTTCACCCTGCTCTAATGCTGGGTCTGTATGATTGTTGTTTCTGCCGAGGCGGGATTTGGAGCGGCGCTTACGCCGCCGCTTTGACTGCTTCTCGAGGGGACAACCCTTCATTGTGTCCTTCTGTTCCTCGTGGTCGTTTTCTTTTGGTGTGTCCACCATGTATACGTCATGTGATGAAGTGGGCGTCCAGTGCCCTGTGGGCAGTGGTTCCTGTTCGTCTCCTGCATCGTCATCCATGCCGTCGATGTCTTCGGAGTCAAAGTCGAGCATGTCGGTTAGCTCATCGACAGTGGCTACTAAGTTGGTGGTGGGTGGGCGGTGAATTTTGACGCCATCCGCATCCCAATCCTGCCGGACATAGTTTGGCCAGGATTCTCCTGACAAGGAGAGAGACCTTAATGAGTTTAGTACATCGCTAAGGGGCGAGTGCTGAAAAATATCCGCGGAGGTAAACTCCATGATCGGCGCCCAATTGGATTCGCTAGGAACGGGAGGTAGGCGGTTCGGAGTCCGTGGCCGGAGAGAGATCCCGCAGTTTGTCAACACGGCTCTCGTGCAAAGTAAGGTCGATGTTCGGCTCGATCACCGATGGGGGTAAGGCCTCCGTGGTAGGGTCCATCCACTCGTCCATGGATGGCACAACTAGCTCTGAATTGAGGGTCGGAGCGGCTGCCGGTGCGATTGTCGGATGGTAGAGCTAAATCGTACTCAGTATGACCGCGTGACGCACAAGGCAGAGGCTCGAATCCATTGAAGATCAAGTCTCCGCGGATATCGGTCGTGTAGCTTAAGCTTCCAAACCTGACCTAATGGCCAGGGAAGTAGCTTTCAATCTACTCCAGATGGCCAAGTGAATTGGCCCGCAGTGCAAAGCCGCCGAATACAAAAATTTGTCCGGGGAGAAAAGTCCCACCCTGGACTGCATTGCTAACGATGATAGAAGGAGCCATCAAGCCTAACAGCGACGACGCGGAGGAACTCTCAATGAAAGCACCAATGTCGATGTTAAAACCGGTGGATCTCGGGTAGGGGGTCCCGAACTGTGCGTCTAGGCGGATGGTAACAAGAGGCAGGGGACATGAAGTTTTACCCAGGTTCGGGCCCTCTTGATGGAGGTAAAACCCTACGTCCTGTTTGATTAATATTGATGATATGGGTAGTACAAGAGTAGATCTACCACGAGATCAGAGAGGCTAAACCCTAGAAGCTAGCCTATGGTATGATTGTATGTTGTCCTACGGACTAAAACCCTCCGGTTTATATAGACACCGGAGAGGGCTAGGGTTACACAAGGTCGGTTACAAAGGAGGAGATATACATATCCGTATTGCCTAGCTTGCCTTCCACGCCAAGTAGAGTCCCATCCGGACACGAGACGAAGTCTTCAACAATGTATCTTCATAGTCTAACCGTCCGGCCAAAGAATATAGTCCGGCTGTCCGGAGACCCCCTAATCCAGGACTCCCTCAATGGGTATCTCCATAGCACGTTGATTAGCCGCGTCAATGTGAGACTTTCTCCTTTTTGTCTTCTCACACAACCTCCATCATCATATTCTATTCCACCCATAGTGCTATGTCCATGGCTCGCACTCATATACTGCGTGAAAGTTGAAAGAGTTTGAAAAGGCTAAGTATGAAACAATTGCTTGGCTTGTCATTGGGGTTGTGCATGATGGGAGCATTTTGTGTGACGAAAATGAAGCATGGTCAAATTATAAGATTTTGTAGGGATAAGCTTTCTTTGGCTATGTTATTTTGACAAGACATATTGCTTGGTTAGCATGCACTACTACAGGATGCTGCTAACGCGACACTATGATCAGAGACCCTTCGAGAAACTATGTGCGATGCAATGATCGCAAACGGTGGTGTAGGAAAACCATCAGAAATGTATAAAACGTTTGCGATGATGGATGCCTCAAACACGGTTCAGGTTTTAATTGCGTGTGCGATAAAGGGCATATGGTTTAGTTCAATTAATTGTTTGCGATGAGGAGGAACAAAACAAACAGGCATCCAGATGAAGGTGTGTGCGATGTACAGCATACGGTTCACTCAGATGAACTGTTTGTGATTAGGCAACACAAAAGAAATAGACAGCCCGATCAAGGTGTGTGCGATGTACAACATACGGTTCACTCGGATGAACTGTTTGTGATTAGGCAAGAGAACAGAAACGGATCAATATAACAAGATGTGTGTGATACGCGACAAACAGGTCTGTAATCAGAAATATGTGTGAAGACTGATAATAACGTAGACGATTGCTTCTAGTAAGACGTATGTGATATGCTCTGTCTACACAATATCTATTGGCCATTGTGGGATGGGCGGTCATCTGGATACGCCATAAGGATACGAACATGCATTCCTATCAGCAAGGACTAGTTGTTCCACCAGTAACTCATGTAAGAAAACTATCAAGTTAAGTGTGCTCAGGCTGGAGCAGCCATCGGATGGGTGACTGGATGGGAAGTTGTGTCGATGTTAAATTTAGGTGATGGGAAATTTAACCTCGAGGTCCTTGTTTTTTTTAACACATGTTAAAGAAGGTCTACCGCATTACTTTTTGACAATGTGCGATACGTGGCAGACAGTTGATCCATCTGACCTTTATGATGGAATAGGCTGTGTGTGTTGTGGCAAACGCTTGCTAGTATTTAATTCCTGCTCGTCCTCGAGTAGGTAAATGATAAAAAAGATAATTTTTGATGTGGAATGCTAGTTGGCATAATTTCAATGTAATTCTTCTTACTTGTGATATGAATATTCAGATTCGAAAGATTCAAGACAAAAGTTCATATTGACATAAAAATGATAATACTTCAAGCATACTAACTAAGCAATTATGTCTTCTCAAAATAACATAGCCAAAGAAAGCTATCCCTACAAAATCATATAGTCTGGCTATGCTCCATCTTCACCACACAAAATATTTAAATCATGCACAACCCCGATGACAATCCAAGCAATTGTTTCATACTTTTGATGTTCTCAAACTTTTTCAATCTTCACGCAATATATGAGCGTGAGCCATGGACATAACACTATAGGTGGAATAGAATGGTGGTTGTGGAGAAGACAAAAAGGGAGAAGATAGTCTCACATCAACTAGGCGTATCAACGGGCTATGAAGATGCCCATCAATAGATATCAATGTGAGTGAGTAGGGATTGCCATGCAACAGATGCACTAGAGCTGTAAGTGTATGAAAGCTCGACAAAAGAAACTAAGTGGGTGTGCATCCAACTTTCTTGCTCATGAAGACCTAGGGAAATTTGAGGAAGCCCATCATTGGAATATACAAGCCAAGTTCTATAATGTAAAATTCCCACTAGTATATGAAAGTGATAACATGAGAGACTCTCTACTATGAAGATCATGGTGCTACTTTGAAGCACAAGTGTGGTAAAAGGATAATAGCATTGCCCCTTTTTATTTATTTTCTCTTTTTTGGGGGGCCTTCTTTTTTTTCTTTGGCCTTTCTCTCTCTCTTTTTTTTGGGACAATGCTCTACTAAATGATGATCATCACACTTTTATTTATTTACAACTCAATGATTACAACTCGATTCTAAAACAAAGTATGACTCTATATGGATGCCTCCGGCGGTGTACCAGGATATGCAATGAATCAAGAGTGACAAGTATGAAAAAATTATGAACGGTGGCTTTGCCACAAATACTATGTCAACTACATGATCATGCTAAGCAATATGACAATGATGAATGTGTCATGATAAATGGAATGGTGAAAAGTTGCATGGCAATATATCTCGGAATGGCTATGGAAATGCCATAATAGGTAGGTATGGTGGCTGTTTTGAGGAAGATATAAGGAGGTTTATGGTACCGGCGAAAGTTGCGCGGTACTAGAGAGGCTAGCAAAGGTGGAAGGGTGAGAGTGCGTATAATCCATGGACTCAACATTAGTCATAAAGAACTCATATACTTATTGCAAAAATCTACAAGTTATAAAAGCAAAGTATTACGCGCATGCTCCTAGGGGGATAGATTGGTAGGAAAAGACCATCGCTCGTCCCCGACCGCCACTCATAAGGAAGACAATCAATAAATAAATCATGCTCCGACTTCATCACATAACGGTTCACCATACGTGCATGCTACGGGAATCACAAACTTCAGCACAAGTATTTCTCAAATTCATAACCACTCAACTATCATGACTCTAATATCACCATCCTCATATCTCAAAACAATCATCAAGTATCAAACTTCTCTTAGTATTCAACACACTGATAAGAGAATTTTATTATTCTTGAATACCTAGCATATTAGGATTTTAAGCAAATTACCATGCTATTTAAGACTCTCAAAATAATCTAAGTGAAGAATGAGAGTTCATCTATTTCTTCAAAATACAACTACCACCATGCTCTAAAACATATAAGTGAAGCACTAGAGCAAATGACAAACTACTCCGAAAGATTTAAGTGAAGATCAATGAGTAGTCGAATAATTATGCAACTATGTGAAGACTCTCTAACATTTAATAATTTCAGATCTTGTTATTATATTCAAACAGCAAGCAAAGCAAAATAAAATAACATTCTAAGAATGACAAACATCATGTGAAGAAGCAAAAAACTTAGGATCAACCGATACTAACCGATAGTTGTTGAAGAAGAAAGGTGGGATGCCAACCGGGGCATCCCCAAGCTTAGATGATTGAGACTTCTTGAAATATTATCTTGGGGTGACTTGGGCATCCCCAAGCTTGAGCTTTTGTGTCTCCTTAATTCCTCTCATATCACGGTCTCCCTAAATCTCAAAAGCTTCATCCACACAGAACTCAACAAGGACTCGTGAGATAAGTTAGTATAAACCATTGCCAAAACCTTATCATACTCTACTATAGCAAATCACTAAAATTATTGTTCAACATTGAATACTAAATGCCTCTGCATATTTAATAGTCATATCCTCAAATAGAATCATTAAAGAAGCAAACATATGCAAACAATGCAAACATAACAGCAATCTGCCTAACCAGGATAGTCTGTAATAATCTGAATCAAACATATACTTCTGGAACTCATAAAATTCTCAAATAAATTTCTGGACCTGAATAATTTACCTGTTAATCATCTTCAAAAATAATTAACTAAATAGCACTCTCCAAATAAAAATGGCAGCAATTCTCGTGAGCGCTAAAGTTTCTGTTTTTTACAGCATGATCAACAAGACTTTCCCCAAGTCTTCCCAAAGGTTCTACTTGGCACAAACACTAATTAAAAGCATAAAACCACATCTAAACAGAGTCTAGATGAATTATTTATTACTGAACAGGAACAAAAATCAAGGAACTAAAATAAAATTGGGTTGCCTCCCAACAAGCGCTATCGTTTAATGCCCCTAGCTAGGCATGATGATTTCAATGATGCTCACATAAAGGATAAGAATTGTAACATAAAGAGAGCATCATGAAGAATATGACTAGAACATTTAAGTCTAACATACTTCCTATGCATAGGGATTTTGTGAGCAAACAACTTATGCGAACAATAATCAACTTGCATAGGAAGGTAAAACAAGCATAACTTCAAAACTTTAAGCACATAGAGAGGAAACTTGATATTATTACAATTCCTACAAGCATATGTTCCTCCCTAATAATAATTTTCAGTAGCATCATGAATGAATTCAACAATATAACCAGCACCTAAAGCACTCTTTTCATGATCTACAAGCATAGAAAATTTACTACTCTCCACACAAGCAAAAATCTTTTCATGAATAATAGTGGGAGCAAACTCAACAAAATAACTATCATGTGATTGAAAATTAAGATCAAGATGACAAGGTTCACTGTTATTATTATTCTTTAAAGCATACGTGTCATCACAATAATCATCATAGATAGGAGGCATCCTTTCATCATAATAAATTTGCTCATCAAAACTTGGGGGACAAAAAATATCATCTTCATCAAACATAGCTTCCCCAAGCTTGTGGCTTTGCATATCATTAGCATCATGGAAATTCAAGGAATTCATACTAACAACATTGCAATCATGCCCATCATTCAAATATTTAGTGCCAAACATTTTATAGATTTCTTCTTCTATCACTTGAGCACAATTTTCCTTTCCATCATACTTACGAAAAATATTAAAAAGGTGAAGCGTATGAGACAAACTCAATTCCATTTTTTTGTAATTTTCTTTTATAAACTAAACTAGTGATAAAACAAGAAACTAAAAGACTCGATTGCAAGATCTAAAGATATACCTTCAAGCACTCACCTCCCCGGCAACGGCGCCAGAAAAGAGCTTGATGTCTACTACACAACCTTCTTCTTATAGACATTGTTGGGCCTCCAAGTGCAAAAGTTTGTAGGACAGTAGCAAATTTCCCTCAAGTGGATGACCTAAGGTTTATCAATCCGTAGGAGGCGTAGGATGAATATGGTCTCTCTCAAGCAATCCTGCAACCAAATAACAAAGAGTCTCTTGTGTCCCCAACACACCCAATACAATGGTAAATTGTATAGGTGCACTAGTTCGGCGAAGAGATGGTGATACAAGTGGTATATGGAGAGTAGATAAAGGTATTTGTAATCTGAAATTATAAAAACAGCAAGGTAACAAGTGATATAAGTGAGCGTAAACGGTATTGCAATGCTAGGAAACAAGGCCTAGGGTTCATACTTTCACTAGTGTAAGTCCTCTCAACAATACTAACATAATTGGATCATAAAACTATCCCTCAACATGCAACAAAGAGTCACTCCAAAGTCACTAATAGCGGAGAACGAATGAAGAGATTATGGTAGGGTACGAAACCACCTCAAAGTTATTCTTTCCAATCAATCCGTTGGGCTATTCCTATAAGTGTCACAAACAGCCATAGAGTTCGTACTAGAATAACACCTTAAGACACAAATCAACCAAAACCCTAATGTCACCTATATACTCCAATGTCACCTCAAGTATCCATGGGTATGATTATACGATATGCGTAAAACAATCTCAGATTCATCTATTCAACCAACACAAAGGATGTAACATCCCAAATTTTCAATTTGGAATGTTATACACTAGATCATCATTGCATATCATATTTTATTGCATTTTGGTTGATCCTAGAAAATTCTACGCAACTCAAGGACCCTTGGAGAGAGTTGGGGATTTCGTTATTTTCATATTTGAGTTTTCTCAAATTTTAAAAATAGGATCATTTGATTATATTTATTTTATCTTCAATTATTTCGATTACAAAAATATGAGAGAGGGAATAAAATGACTTTCCCAAAATAAAGAAATATTGAGGATTTAATAAAAAATCAAATAATAATTTTATTTTGGTTTTATTTGCTATTTTATTTGAATTAGGAAAAAATGCGTGTTTTTCAAAATTGCATTTAGGCCCCAAATAAATGTTCATCCTGTGCGGCTTGATTTTAGAAGCCGGGGAAAATTTATTTCGGGATTTTTGGAGTCCATTTAGTATTCTTTTTTTTATGAGCATAATTATTAGAAAAAGTCCGAACCGACCTTGGGCCGTAACCGGCCAGGACTCCGCCTGGCCGGGCCTTCAAATAGCGCCGCCGAGGCCCGAGGACAGCCAAGCCGCGCCCCGCCCCCGAAACCCTAACCGTAGGCCGCCGTCGCTGCCGCCCCGCCGTTGCCGCCGCCCGCGCCGCCCGCCGCCTCGCCGCCGCCGCCGGACCGCCGCCGCGCCGCCGCCACCGGAGGTAGTTTTTCGCCGCCGGTTTTTTTAGAAAACCGATCGGTTTTCCGTCGTTTTTGTTCGGGTTGTTTTAGTTTCGGTTTTTTTAAATAGATCGGGTTTTCCGGTTTATTCAATTAGCGAGCGTTCGTCCGTTCGTTCATTTTAACGAACGTTCGTCGTTTTTCTTTTTCTCGAATTAAATCCGCGATTTATCTGATCGCGATTCCTGATCCGATTTTCGTTTTAGTCTAACTTTTCGCTAGTTTATCGGAATCAGGTGATTCAAGCGCCTGGAGTTTCGTCTCGAAACCCTCTTTATGTTTAACCAACTCAAACAAGTTTTTGCCATTGTAAAAATTTCCCTAGATCCAGAATAGTAAATGAAGCCTGTTTCTTTTGCCGTTTGTCTTTCGTTGCTTCGTTCGATTTGATTCTTTTTGCCAACCGGAGTTCTTAAGTTGAACTTTCTGGTTAGATCTTTTATTTGAGTTTACCTGTGCATTAGTTGAGTACTTATTGTATGCTTGTTTGTTTGCGATAGAGTACCCGGAGTGCGCCGCTTGCTACTTCGAATCTCTAGGTTTTGCGGACATCAGTAAGGCAAGTAACACTTTGATCATACCTCCTACTACCCAATTTTATTGCATTAGATCAATCCTCACACATTGCATGATTAGGATCTAATTAAATTGTGGGCTTGGGAAGTAGTTGAGGTAGTACCTATTTCCTGTTATTATCAAACCTTTGGGAGTTACTTCTACGTTTGCTTATTATGCCATGCTATGCTAGTAGACATGGATTGGGTGAGTGTATCCATGACAGATGTAAGATTTTTAAATTAATGGTTTATCTAAGGTGGCATCTTAAATACACATCTGGGTGGATTGAGGCACTTGGGTATTCCAGCGATTGCCTGTTTTTTTATGGACCGCCACCCAGGCTCAAAGGGATCATGAGATTATTCATGCTAGAAACTTCCGTGTGCAGCCACAAGCTACTATGGGCTCTAGCATAGTTGATTAAGTTATGCGAACTCTTACAGTGGTAGACTAGCAGATGTAGGGGAAAGTAGGTGTAACGGTCTACCCGATTGTAAGGTGCTAGCGCTTCTGAAAGGCTATGTCTCGGTCATCCGTTTCTCAAACACTGTGTAGTGCGAGAAATCAAACGGAGGCGATCGAGTCTTGTGGGGAAAAGTGCGCAAACCTCTGCAGAGTGTATAAACTAATCATGGTTAGTCATGTCCCCGGTTATGGACATCTTGAGTATCTAGTACTTGGATTATCATGTGAATCTCATTATGTTACTCTAAAATTAATTTTGTTGGGTTTTGTTTAATGGTGATGCTTAATTGGGATTGAGAATGTTGTCAATCATTCTAAATGTTTAACAACTAACATGATAGTTACATAAAATTTATTCCTTTGCAGTAGGGAAAAATTGGCTTTACGCAAAACTGTAACCATAGAGCTTTCCACCAGCCAAATATGCATATAGAATAGCCCATTTCATTCGATTACTCTCTATGTGTTACTTTGCCAGCATATTCCATGTGCTGACCCGTTTCGGGCTGCAACATTAATGTTGCAGACTTTTCAGACGATGATTAAGGTGCTTTTAGGTCGTGGTTCTATACTCAGTGATGCCGTTGGAGTTGATGGACTCACTTATCTTCCAAGCCTTCCGCTGTTATCGTTATTAGATGGCTTAAGCCATATTTATTGTAATAAGTTCTCTTTTGAGACACTCGATGTA